>NW_014575213.1:0-35093 GCF_000527765.1 Bipolaris victoriae FI3 | reverse complement strand
GGGGAAGGGGGGGAGGGACTAGGTTTCTCTGTCTCTCACTCTATATTGGACTTACCATACGAGATGTTTCCCATTAGGCATAGCCCGGACAGCACTGACAGGGCCACTGACGCTAGGAAACCTGAATGTCCGTCTTGGCTCTCGCAGACTCTTGTGAAGGCTGTATTCGTCTACGGTACTGTTTCTCCTGCATGCGTAGATGAAGTTGCCGTCGGGCGACCAGCAGGCATTCATGCACCATGGGGGTGTGTTGCGCGGTGGCGTGATACGTGCGACGGGGTTCGGCTGCCGTCTGTCCCAAATGCGCAGTGTGCCATCCATGGATGCATCTACAAAGGTTGTCTCGGACGATGCCGGCTGCACAGTCTGGTTTGCTGATGTGTTAATGGGTTGCTCAATATCCTCTGCATGAGGTAGTCCATTGGCTGCGCCATTTGACTGTGAGTCGGCTGTGCCATTTGCGTCCGGCATTGCTTCAGTCACTGTGGTAGGCTCTTTTACATCTTCACCTGTAGGCTCCTGGGGCTCTTGGACAGGGCCGCCCATGTCCACCAAATCTAGATCGGCATTGACATCCTCATCTGCCTGCTGTATGCCGTTTGCTATGGCTCTTGAAAACTCGTCATCATCGTCCCCGAATGAAGGCAGAGTTGCTGATAGGTTGTTCTCTTGGCCACCGTCGCCAAATAGAGAGTCTTGGTCCTTGTCTCCGAACAGCGAGTCATCTGGAGAGCCTTGAGCATCTTCGGTACCTTCCTCCTTGGGTATTATGGGCTTTGTGTCGATGCCATTGGGGATGGTTCCGTTTGCTCTGGGGCGGGCGGCATTATTTGAGGAAAAGGTACCATTGGCCAGAGGGAGGGTTTCAGTGTCTTGGGGTATGGGCAGTGTAGACATTGGCCGCTGTTCAATAGCGGATATTTGACCGCCACTGGTTTCGAATCTCCTCTTGACTTGGCCAGTGTTCAAATCCCAGTCGTTAATGGTCTTATCCCAGCTGCCACTAAGCACCGACGTCTCATCCTGTGATAATGTCAAGACTGACACAGCCGATGTATGGTTCTTCAATGTATGAATGCGGGTTCCCTCTTGGTGCCGCACCGATTGTAGGTTGATACCTCCCGAGTCCAGGCCCGAGAGCAGCCAGAGGGCCTGGTGGTGGACTGCGAGTGAGTAGACTGGCGACAGACTCTCAGCGCCGGTTGCGCTGTCCTCGTTTTCCCAGTAAGATAACAGGACACCTGCTTTGGTGACAGAGTCCACAAATGGATGCCGCTGCGCTACGGTGAGAGCAAGCTTCCCGTTGGCGGTGTCTACCCAGTTGAATTTCCTGATATAACCGTCTGAGCCTCCAGTGAAGACCCATCGCATGTCGGGTGTTGCAGTAATAGCGTTGATAGAGGTACTGTGTGGCGCGGCAATGGTAGGGATGATGTCGTACATGGGTGTGTTCAAGGCTTCCTGTCGCACGCTGGGGCGGAAGGGCAGGTTGCCCAGAACACCTGTTGCTGCTGCAGCATGTGGACTCGGCGATGTGAAAGTCACTGCTGGATTGCCATCTCCTCTGCCAGGTGTTCCGCCATTTGGGATGCTGCCGCGCGGATGTTGCGAAGGACTGTCTGGCTCGTCTTGATCTTGATCTTGGTCCTGGTCCTGGTCTTGGTCTTCGTCGTCATTGTCATTATCTCCTTCGGCGTCGTCATCGTCGCCGTCGCCGTCGCCGTCGTCTGCATCATCTGCATCGTCCTCCTCATCTACGTCCATGACATCGCCGTCGTCCTGCTCATCCTCGTCCTCGGCGGAGCCTGCGCGCGCGGTCAGCTAAACAGCTCTGCCCAGTGCATGGTGGTGTACTTGCTGGCGCCATTCTCATAGTCATCCTCGTCGTTCATTCTGTGTCCATGAGCACAGCCCTTGCTTACTCTTAATCAACCTGGACACCGTGTGGTGGTCGCACTTGTAATGCGCCTGACGTTCGCGTTGAGGAACATGGATGAGGCTCCGCGCGTCATGTAGCCGGCCCGCGCGTGCGCCACACCATTCCGCATCTGACCCAGGGCAGCCACACTTGATTTCAAGACTGCGTGATCGGCTTATGTAAATTTGTATCCAATAAATGTGCCAATAATAATATCATTGCGTATGATGCTGCGTCTACAAGAAAATGTCTTTGGAGTAGCAGCAGTGGTCAGCGAACCGTTGAAGATACAGTTAGACTTTAGACTGATCTTCGACGTCCTATCAGGCCCTTCCTAGACCAGAGGAGCTCTAATAACGTATGTTGAGTATATGGCTTCTATGTAAACTCAAGGGTTTGTCTTAGTCTTAGCTATGCTAGTATACTTAATTCTATCTACTGAACACGTCATACATTATCTAGTACACATGCTCAGTATGCTATGAACGAGATGCTTCTTGAAGGTAGAGTTTATTGCTCAAGTACGACTATATACTCAGGAATGTAGTTGCTCACTACTAAGCCCATCATAAGTGGTCGTTATCTAGCGCTCGTGATCGATCGGCCACGTGACCGCAGTGCATTCGTGGTTCGTTGTTGGCTCCGGGCCTACTTTTGACCGCTGTTGTAGTCCACCAGGGGCGCGGTCGGGCATCTGCATACAATGGTGGGGAAGGGGTGGGGGGCATGTGGCTTGGCCCATGCTCCAACTTCAGCGCTGAATCAGAAACGTACACGATACAATAAGAGCATCGAATATCGAATCTGGAATCCCCACGATAATATAGAATATTCTGGGTGGATTAGGCAGACTCAACCAACTCACATCCCTCATTGTAGCCACCTTACAGCTTGGGTAGCAAGTGCTGTTGCCTTCGCGCACTGAAAATACGTGGCCATACTCTAGTAGTACCTACTTAAACCTATATCATCCTTCATCGTTACTCTCGTCGCAAAATGTTCAACCGAGATCGAGTACCTGGTCTTCCTGGAAGCTCTCCACGACCTCCACCGCGCAACGAAGGCTACGGACAGCCACAACAACCCCCACAACAGCAGCCACCACGTAACTACGACCCCAGAATGGCTGGATACGGTGGCGCCCCTCCGCCCGCTACTCAACGTATGCCTGTGCCTGCGAGGCAAGGCGGCGGCGGCGGACCTGTGAGGCAATTGCGCCCAATCAAAAGCCCAGGAGGCAACGCTTATGCCTTTGGCAATCTGTATGTATACTGAGGGAGGGTTCAACTTTTATATGCCGCATCCTAACAGATATACAGGGTCGCAGTGTCCCCTCAAGACTTCCAACCAAACCCCGACGGCTCCGATATCTACATCCTCGTCAACGGCAACTTTGCCCTCTCTGCACGACCTACACAAGGATGCTCGCCGGGCGAAATTGGTCTTACCGACGCACAAAGAACATGGGCCGGCATATCTCTTGGTCCTCAGGAGGTAGTTACGGTGGCGCAGTATGACCACTTCAGTCAAAGTCAAGGAAAATCATATTTGGGGTCGCTCGAGGTCGAAGTCGGATTCGCGGCAAGAAAGATGACAGATACACCTTATGATCAAGACGAGCTCGCCACGTTTTTCAAGAAGAGCTTCGAGAACCAAATCCTAGCGCCTGGCCAACAACTGCTTCTCGATGTAAAAAACATACCCCTCAGATTATCTGTCCGGACGGTACAGCTTGCAGATTTATCCATGGAGAAGGAGGAGACTGATATGCCCCCCATCACTGATCCACGAGCTCGCGGTATCCTTACAAGACACACTCAGGTCGACTTTTTCAAGGATGCTCGGTCAGAGCTCAAAATCAAAGCGTCGGCGAAGCGCGCAGCAGCAAACTCCATCATTCAGCCAGGTTTCAAGTTCGAGGATATGGGCATTGGTGGACTGGATACTGAGTTCAGTGCCATTTTCCGAAGAGCTTTTGCTTCCCGCATCTTCCCTCCTAATGTCGTGGAGAGGCTAGGTATCAACCATGTGCGTGGTTTGCTATTGTATGGCCCTCCTGGAACGGGTAAAACCCTGATGGCGAGGCAAATTGGAAAGATGCTCAATGCTCGTGAGCCCAAGGTCATCAACGGTCCCGAAGTTTTGAACAAGTATGTCGGAGCGTCCGAAGAGAATATCCGGAAAATGTTCGCAGATGCAGAGAAAGAACAAAAGGAAAAGGGCGACGAGAGTGGACTTCACATCATCATTTTCGACGAACTCGATGCTGTTTGCAAGCAGAGAGGGTCTGGTGGTGGCGGTGGCACCGGCGTGGGTGATAGTGTCGTCAACCAACTGCTGTCCAAGTTGGATGGTGTGGAGCAATTGAACAACATTCTTCTCATCGGTATGACGAACCGAATGGACATGATTGATGAGGCTCTCTTGCGCCCTGGTCGTCTCGAGGTCCATTTGGAGATTTCGTTGCCTGATGAATCGGGCCGCGCCCAGATCCTGAAGATTCACACCACCAAGATGCGAAAGAACAACGTCTTGGAATCGGACGTTGACGTTGAAGAGTTAGCAAAACTTACCAAGAACTTTTCCGGAGCGGAGCTGAATGGTCTGGTCAAGGCAGCAACATCGTATGCCTTTGGTCGTCATCTTCAGGGTGGTACTACAGTCAAGGCGGATGTTGAGAATATGAGGGTCATGCGTCAGGACTTCATAACCGCACTTGACGACGTGAAGCCGTTGTTTGGTGTTGCCGAAGAAGAACTCGGCAAACGAGTGATGCGCGGCATCATCCACTTTTCGCCCTTCATCAGGGATATCTTGGAAGATGGGCGTCTGTACATCAATCAAGTCAGAAATTCGGCGTCTACCCCATTGCTACCTGTCCTTTTGCACGGGCCGCCTGGCTCTGGAAAGACTGCATTGGCTGCCAAGATGGCAATGGATTCGGGCTACCCCTTTATCAAACTGATTTCGGCTGAAGACATGATTGGTTATAGCGAGTCGCAAAAAGTACAGCATCTTGATAAGACATTCAGGGATGCCTACAAGAGTCCGTTGAGTATCATAGTTCTCGATTCCATTGAGTCGATGCTTGAATGGGTACCGATTGGTCCTAGGTTTAGCAACACTGTTTTGTCTGCGTTGAAGGTGCTTCTTGGCAAGGTGCCACCAAAGGTAAGTCGCTGCAAAAGGTGAAATGTAAGCAACCAAGCTAACAACTTCAGAATCGCCGCTTGCTAGTGTTTGCCACCACAACTCAACGTTCAGTGCTTGTTCAGCTTGAGCTTTTTGCTCGCTTCAAAGCTGATATTGCTGTGCCCAACGTCAACACTCAAGGCGAACTCGCAAATGTTCTCAGTGAATCCGGCGCCTTCTCAGAGTCAGACCAGCGACGTGCTATCAGTGAGATTGAGGAGATTACTGGAAGCAAGGAGATCGGGGTGGGCATTGACAACATCCTTAGTGGTATCGAAACTGCGAAGCAGGATCAGGATGTCCCTGGCCGATTCGCCCGATACATGTCAAGTGCGATTGCGGCGAACAAGGCTTTTTAGTTGGATCGCAGCCACATGGAGAGGGCTAAACAATGCTTTCGGGTTGTTTCATGCGTAGCATTTACATTTAGCATGTTGTGGCACGATACGTGATTGAGCTCAATAGATCAAGGGGCGACCCGCAATCAAGCTGGTAGAGCAAAGCTGAAATCCAATCGCTGCCAAGAAATTAATAGAAGAAGGTGGCTATCTATATACGAAAGGAAATCACAATACATATCCGCAGTCTGATGACGTGATACTACACCACAATGTATACCCGCGGTCAAACATGGTACGTCTTGTCGCGGCCATCCATGGCACGTTTGGTCGTAGCCATCTATAAACGGTAGAGCTAGGCTAGTTCATATTCGTAGAGCCCATAGATTTCATGTCAAACATTACCTGACAGCCAAAATCGCCATACTCACCTAGTCCCCCTTCAATTTTCGTCCACTGCACCCGAAAGAACCCCCGAAATTGTACAATATTGCACTACCTACATACCCCCCTACACCCACCCACCTCACCCGGTCCCACCCCTTCCTCTTGTTACCGTTCGTTCCCGAAAAAGCCGAGTTCCGTCACTGTCAGGCCATTTTTCGATAACCTCACATCTGACATGCGGTTCCCCTTGACCCCTGAGGGTTTTCCATGTCGTACTACATACGAGATACACTACTACACATCATCCTCTCTTTATCCCTCTTATTTCGAACAACAAAGCTTCACAACTCTTCTTCTATCCCTTTATACCTCTCCCATCAAGTTCTGTAAACTCAGCTCACAAGGTACAATAGTAGGGTTACAAAAGGGGGCCCTTCTTCGCCCCACCTACACTTTTTAAGGCTTCACCCCAGAAAAGAAATGCTGACGTCGTACTTGGGCCGCTTTGCTTCCGCTGCCTGGTTACAAGTAGCTCACTCTTCGCCACCCCTTGCTTTGTGTTTAGTGAGAGAAAAACAAAGGGGGGAGTAAGGGAAAATGTGGCAAGGGTTTAACCATGGAAATTATGTACATAGGCGAAGAAGTACGGCGTGTAGTGGTGTTGGGAAGGCTCGGAAGGGGGGTATCGTGAGGGAAGGATACTTCACAGCATTGCCCCCCCACCCCCCTCTTGTGCTCGCTATGAAGAGGAAGGGTGTAGAGGGGTTGATTTTTTCTTCTTCATGGAACATGTTTGATATTCTGTTCTGGAAAATATAGTCAAGATTTGACTTTCAAGCTTTCATACATCTCCACTAGAGTTTGCCTTGGTTGTTGTTGGGGGTGGGGGAGAGTGTCGGGCTTGATAATCTCCGAGGTGGTACCCGGTCTTCTTGACGTTTATTTTCCTTTTCGTGTATGCAGGTATAAACGTGGGGGGTTGCGGGTTCTATTGGTAGGGCAGGTGCCGGGTTTGACTGTGTGTGTGGGGGGGTGGTCATGGCACGAATTGCTTGTGCATGCATGCGTGGGCATGTTGCATATCCAGCCCCTCGGGGGGTTGACGACTACGTACATATGTACATATACGACCCTCATCACTTTCTCAAAGCAGAATATACTATAACAGTGCGTCTCATTCAGTCACGCTACGACTGGAATGGAATGGTATGTCGCTCCACATGTCTTAGGTAGACTGATTGCCCCACAGGAAAGGGCTTCCTATATTCATCACATGAGCTGTTACATCAACGATTTGACTAAGATTCAAAAACTACAGAGGCCGTATCAAGGAACACCCCCGTGGCTATTCACCCCAGTGTTAACCAAAAAGTCCCGATATCATCATGACGCCAACCTAAACACAACCGGTCCCCAGCCCAAGAAGACAAAGGAATATGAAACAGGCGCTTTCCCGCCACCCAGAAACCGCCTGGATGGATCGAGGCGCTATTTTTCAGCTCTAAGCGAATGAGCAAGCTCACCAGCTCCCCCTCTGCACCTAGCGAAGCGACCGTCCTCTAGGAGATACGTCAGCTACCCGCCCCGTTCCTGATCCAAACGCCATCCAAAAGCCGCGATTCGTTCGCTAGCTGTCAGCAGGCGCGTAGCACTTGCATCAGGCAACGGGCCGAACCGCGTCACAATTCCTGAAAAAGAAAAGCTGGTGTGTGGGACGCTAAAAGCAGCGAGGCCGGCTGCCGAGGGTGGAGCACAGTGGAGCGGAAATTGGGAACGACAGGTCGCAACGTCGAGCTTGTTCCTGGAATTCGAACATCGCGAAAAAGGTGTTTGAACATTTTTTGAAAATAGAGAAAACCGATAAAGCGCTGGGGAATAGTAAAGTGACCGAATGCCGCCCATAGTTTGGAAAAACCGAAAATCGTATATTGGTGTCATCCACAGTTCGGTAAGAGAAATTTGAAAGGTGTCGAATTGATTTAGAAGTCGACTGGTGCCGGATACCGGCTTTGTGCGGTGCGGAACTGCTCTGGGTACTTGCGTGCTGCTCGGTTGTTCAGTGAGCTGTCGGAGATGTTAGTTCGGCGATTGAAGTTGGCTGTCAGTGTAAACCTACTCGACTCGCTTCTGAGTCCACTGCAAATCTTTCTGTACATCCTTCGCAGCCTTCATTCCGTCTGCAAAGCTCATGCGAGCACCAGCCAATCTGCGTTGAGCCAGTGCTTGTAGCTCAGAAAGCTCGCGCTGCTTAGCATTCAGTTCACCGGACCTGCGTACAATGTCAGTTACACGACTTTAGGCGCAGTCGGGTGATTCAGAATTCACCGATAGAAAGAAACTTACGTTTGTGCTTGCTTTGCAAGACTGCGATCTAGTGGCATTGGATCGAAGGAGCCGTTCACACGACGACCCATATAATCGAGGAGATCCACGCTGGCGGCGCCGCTAGTGGATTCATAATCGCTTGCACTGCCAGCATAGTTGCTAGAGGTGGATGACGGCTCGTACGACGGTACACCAGATGTCGTAACGCTGTTTGCAGCCTCGGGTGGTGATCCTGACACGCGTCCATAACCATGTTGTTGAGCCGGGAAGAAAAATCCGGGCTTTTGTGGCATGTTGATTGGGTAGGATGCTTGAGGAAGACTGTAGAAGGAGTGTGAAGAGGCCATTTTGGATAATACTATATTCCTCTGTATGCTGGAATGGTGTGTAGAGTAGTGTATTGGCGAAGAGTGCAAGCGGTTAGATAGTGTTGGGGTTTGGTCAAGGTGTCGGAGTGGGAAGCCAAGACAGTGATCCGGATGTGACAAAGGTATAACGATATCCCCAGAAAAGTGAATAGAGAATCAGAAAGATCAGACCAAATTCCAGCAAAACGAGCCCTTTTTATACCTTTCCATTGCAGGCATGCTAGGAGCATCATGGTCAACGGGGCATGGCTCTGACCCCTTCATGCCGAGTGACGGCCGCAACCCCGCCGTTATGGTGATAAAGCTGCATAGGATTACATCCACTGAGAACGGTTCCCGCTGGTGCCGGATTGTAAAGCGTCATTTAGACTGGGCTGGACGGTGGCTCTTGGACGTGGGCCGCAGCCGATCCACGATACCTCGGGGCGATAGTGAATGCTTGAGATGCCAATTGGCCCGTACATGGAACTAGTGACAAGTGGCCTCAGCTCCAACCGGCACAAAAGAGTCGGGGAGCGAATTGGCTTGCAATGGCAAAAAGTTGCGATTCTGGAGGCAGTGCCGTCTATGGCCGGCACCAAGGCATTGCTAAAGGCAGCGGGGCAGAGTAAGCGCAGCAGACGCAGACGCAGACGCCATGTAAAAGCAGCGGCGGTGGAGAAGTGTACATGCATGGGTAGGCTGCCGGACGGGCATGCTAAGTGTTGTCAAATTGATGCGCTGGCTCGACAGCTGCCAGCGCCATTGAGCATGCAATCTGGAGGGGGGATGCAAAGGATCAGACAGCGCATGACACCAGTGGCGGCATGCGCCCAAAGAAGCTTGATGAGACGATTGCGCGTATGAACATGGCGGGCAATTGGTAAAAGGGCGTGTACCGGACGACGAGATCGTTTTTTTTCGTGTAGTCATGGTCATGGAAGGTCGTGGAGAAGGATGCGGGACTAGCAAAGCCCCGCCGAACTAACAGTCCGCCCCTCGGTGGTGCGGTGCGTCATGCTTGCGAGCAGCAACCCAACCCGGCCAATGCACCTTGCTGCACCTCCACCTTGGCGCTCCAATGCCTCGAGCCCTTGGGCACCATGTCTGCTCTGCGTAACCTCGTACTGCTTCTCACACGAACATTCCCCAGACGTTCCCATGCTGCAAGTCAACTGCTCTCCAAGCACGGCAATAAGTGGCGGTGAGGAATCCCATCTAGCTCGTCGCTCTTCCCAGGACCACCGGCTTTGGCATGCATGCCATGTCCTTGTACATAGTACTATCCGAGCCCTTTGTCCATGGAAGGCGTTACACTGGTGCTTCAACGGCGCGGAACAAGCCAATCGTATGACACGGCTGTCAATGCCGTCCATGTGAGTTGCGCATGGCAGCTACTTTTAGGTCACCCTTGTGCCCCTCGCTCCAGCGTCTGCCTTACATGAACACTTACCCGGGGGCCGAGAACCTGAATTTGACTCAACCAAGAGCTTGAGTCCGGTCTGATCGAGTGTGCTTCTAGATTGAGTGTGCAACACTTTGCGCGGCACCAGGCAGCAACATCTCTCACTTCCTACTGCCGTCTGATTGAATTTTGGGTTCCACAAACTCTAGGTGCAGGTTGTATCAATCACACATGTACGATTTGTTCGGACGTTCTGACGGCGCTGATTGTGCTCTCCAATTGCTCGTCAGCGAGTGGTGTCGGACAGGAAATACTAGTGGCAATGTCTTCCCAATGATTGCGACTTGTAGCTCTCAGCGACCACTGCCGGATCGGATCGATATACTATTCGACAGCTCTTGAATTACACAACTACTTGTTTGGTCGATTTGCCGATGAGCTAATGCCAATCAGTTCTCGACAATGTCTTTCAACTATTTCGTACATTACAAATGATTTCAACTTTTTTCAGCCTAACAAAACACGGCCATAACTCGCACTGCCCTGATGGATGTGCGACATACACTAGTCTTGACACAAGCGCAGTAATCTGAATACGTCGATGTGCGCAAGCACCCATGAAGCACCGTCTTTTGGTCGCTTTTAGCTCCTAGTGGCTATACAACAATATTCGGTAGAACACCATGGCAAATTCAATATCTTCAATAAGATACCACAAATCTATGGTGCAATCTTGCCAGCGATCTGATTTGTCAAGTAATTTGACATTCTGTGTGTACATATCAGTAACCACCAATATTGTTCAAAGTCTGCAAACTTACATCATCCACTGTTGCCTTTTCCGAGCTTGGCCCAAGGGTCCTCAACGAAGCTTGGGAGAAAATAGGCCGTGTCCCCGTTCTCGTTCTGAACTCCATTACGAAGCGCATTTAGTTCTGCTCTCGAAACGGGAGGTCCACCAAACGACATAGTTTCCATTGCAGACTGATCGTTCGGAGCAGGGCCATTCGCAGCGCCAAGGGGAATTTCCGGAAGGGTTTGGCCACGTGCTAGGAAGCTGGCAAGACCAGAATCTGTTACCGGGGCCTTCTTTGACTCGGAGGCTTCAGGCTCATTTGCTTCTCCGCTGGCGACTTTCTTCGTTCTAACCCCGAGTTTGGTGGAGTTTGCACCGCTTGCATCGGCTTTTGCCTTTGGTGAGTTTTCATGGTCGAATTTTCGCTTTTTGGTTCCCCCAAACGAGGAGAAGCCCATAGCTGCAGCTATGTCGATGTCCTCTTCTTCGTCCATGACAGAGTGTGAGTCGACTGGGTTAGGCTTCTGCTTGAGGAGTATATTTCCTAGAGACAAAAGTATAAAAGGTCATACGAAGTTAGGTAAGAGGGCGCTAGTGAAGGGTACCTGCGCCAATCGGAGCGGGAGTGTCTCCTACAGTGGGCCCCCTTGGGTTGGCAGCTCTTAAACAGTATCCGCCTGAGTGGAATGGTAGCGCACTATCACTATGGAGACATGACCCTCAGCGGGCATCTCACCACGTCATGCCACGAGCAGAGGTCGTGCGCAGATGTACATGGACAAGCACGCGCGTAGCTCTGGCGGCCTTAGCGCCAGCGTCATCGCATCTGCGCATCGGCAGGGTTCACCACCAACAACGCTTGCAACGCCTGCACAGCGCCAGATTCCATGCTGCTTCTCGCCATACTCTAGTCCTTCAAACGGGCTCTAGGACACGCCATGCTCACCATGGAAAGCGAGACTTCGCAGAGCCCGGCGCAGCGCCGCTTCATGCGACCCAGTGTAAGTCGTCGCGTCTTGGGGCTTTAGGCACACATGCATAGCTCACCATAGGCTACAGATGCGGTCAGCGACAATGATCCAGCCGAGGACTGGCGAACGCGTCAAGAAGGCCTTCACCCTGCGCAGATCTCGACATCGCCGCACACGATCCGCCGAGATTCTCCTCGCTCCCGGCCAGTTCGAAACTGAGAGATACCGTGAGATGAGCAGGAAAGAGCTGTTTGTCGAGATGATCAAGTACAAGTTTCGGCAAGGCTATGCATATGCGACGAGCCAAACCGGTGTTGGCATCCTGAAATGCTCTATGGCCTATGTACTCGGCTCGCTGGCTACCTTTGTCCCCTTCATAGCTGCGCTGTTGGGTAGGAACGACGGCAAACACATCGTTGCGACAATCACCGTCTACTTCCATCCAGCGCGCTCAGCTGGTAGCATGCTTGAGGCTGTCATGCTTGCCTTTGCCGCCTTTCTTTATGCTGCGGTTGTCTCCTTCTCCAGTATGGCTGTGTCGGCCTACTTTGGGAACAACGACCTTCTAGTAGTTGGCCATGTCATAGTGCTCATTGTCTTCTGTGGAGGTGGTCTCGGGCTGGTTGGATGGACAAAACAAAGGCTCGGCAATCCGCTAGTCAATGTGGCCTGCTCTCTGACTTCCCTTGCCCTCATCACCATTTTGACCAAAGAGGGGGCTGTCCAGGCTGCTACGTTCTCCTACGTTAAAATCTGGCAGGTCTTGAAGATGGTCATCATGGGTTGTGCCGCATCAACAGCTGTATCCCTTCTAGTAAAGCCAACGTCAGCGCGCAGCGAATTCCGCGATACTTTTATCAAATCCACCGATGCCATGGCAGAGATGCTAAACGGCATTGCGCTCAGTTTTCTCTCCGGGTCTGAGCAAGACCTCAAGAGCGACTCGTATGTCAAAGCTTCAGATCGGCTGCAAACGACGTTCAAAGCCCTGGTTAAGAATCTTGGAGAAGCTAAGTTTGAGCACTATGCGTTGGGCACTGAAGCAGAGTACAAGATCAACGCAAGGCTGGTCAAATGTGTTGAGACGCTGATGCAGAGTCTGGGTGGATTGCGAAGTGCTGCCGAGACGCAGTTTACGTTACTTGCTCAGCCGGCGCCTGGTGAGGTAACTTCTCAACCTATACCTACTAATGGAACGGTCACTTCTTCAATCTTCTCAGAACAGGCCATGTCGCAAAGCCCTCAGCTGATTTCTCCCACGCTGAGGCATTCAGATAGGCGGGGCAGCATCCTCGCCTCTATCGATGAACTGCCAGAAAGCTCCGAAGCGTCCGCAATCTGCTCAGCTGCTGAATCAGACGATGAATCCAATCCAGTAAATCAAATGCTGGCCAGATCTATCAATCTTTCAAAGTCGAACCTGACGCCTGCTGACATTTTTTCCGTCTTCATAGCTCAGTTGGGCCCACCGATGGTGAGTCCATAACTCTGAGTTTTCCTTGCACTGCTAATTAAAGTAGAAATCGCTTGCATACACCCTACGTGAAGTACTTTCGGAATTACCGTTTGGACCTGGACCAGAGTACAACATGGCTATCAATGAACACTTCCGTCACAGCCTGGTTGACGCGAAGGCTCTCTTCGCGGACGCACGACGAGAGGCTCTTTCTGGTATCTACACGAGCAAGATTCCAAATAGGACAAGTTCAGCAGCAGTTGCAGCCGACTTTGAAGAAGTTGCCGCAAGCTGCGGGTATTTCAGTTCGTCCTTGATTGATTTTGCTGAAGATATGGTCGGGTTCCTTGACATTCTTGAGGAGCTCAAAGCCAATGTCAATCGCTATCCGCGGCAAAGAACTTTCAACTGGCTGAAATTTTGGAAGACTTGGCACAAGAAGAGTAATTCTGGCGACGACTCCGAAGTGGCTAATTTCATGCAAGAAACAGACCCACAGACAGTGGGTGGCTCGCGCGAGATTCACAATCCTATTTACAGGAAGTCGACGCGTGGAGATCCGTACAAGCCAGAGAACGAACAGCCACTATCCTACCGTATATGGACGTCACTTGCCGTCTTCAGAAGGGACGACCTCAAATATGCTGTCAAGGTTGGCATTGGTGCAGTCCTTTGGGCCATGTGGTCCTTTATTCAATCAACAAGAGGCTATTACAGTCGGTGGCGTGGCGAGTGGGGTCTATTGTCGTACATGTTGGTTTGCTCTATGACCATAGGCGCTTCCAACACCACAGGGTACCAGCGTTTTGCTGGTACTTGTCTGGGCGCTGTGCTAGCAATTGCTGCATGGATCGCGGCTGACGAACATGCTCTTCTTCTGGGCTTTTTCGGTTGGGTCATTTCCCTGTTCTGCTTCTACATCATTGTCGGCAAGGGCAAGGGACCTATGGGCCGTTTCATCTTGCTGACGTACAACCTTTCTGCGCTCTACGCCTACTCTCTTTCCGTTAAGGACGATGAAGATGACGATGACGAAGGTGGCATCTCACCTGAAATATGGGAGATTGTAACTCATCGAGTGGTTGCTGTTATGGTTGGTTGTCTTTGGGGTATTATCGTAACAAGGATAATCTGGCCAATTTCCGCACGCCGTAAGCTCAAGAAAGGCACGTCTTTGTTGTGGCTCAAGATGGGATTGATCTGGAAACGCGGGCCACTTAAGACTGTTCTTGAATCCAATGAGCACACGAGCAGGACACAATCGTTCATGTCGGAACGCGAGGAGATCGAACTTCGGAGATATCTATCTCATTTGGAGACACTGCGTGTAGCGGCTGCTGCGGAGTTTGAGCTTAGGGGCCCCTTCCCAAACAAGAGTTTCCAGATTATCCTTGGTGCAACGAGTCGCCTACTGGACAGTTTTCACGCAATGAATGTAGTTATACTAAGAGAGCTGAAAGCGTCGGATGGTGAGAAGGAAGCTCTGAGGTATACAAAGAAAGAGTGGACAGAGCTGAGTTGGCGCATCAGCCATTTGTTCTCAGGTGAGCTTCATACCAAGTGACGATGGGAGCTGAACGCTGACAAATAACAGTCATGGCCTCCTCTATGAAGCTAGCATACCCGCTCAATGATGTTCTACCTAACATCGAACACACACGTGATCGGTTGCTTGCCAGAGTCTTCGAGTTTCGACAGCAGGATCTCGGCAAAACCATTGCTACCGACGAAGATTACGAGTTGTTGTATGCCTATGGTGGGTCATTACCGTTTATACTTGAAATTGATCATCGCCACTAACCTCAATACAGCACTGGTGACTGGACAACTCGCGCACGATTTGAATGTTATCGGACAGGAGATTGAGAAACTATATGGTGTCCTGAGCGAGGAGGACCTAAAGTTGCAGTAAGAATGCATCGTTTCGCTACTTAATGAACCCTTTGTACCCTAAGTGTTGAGCACGTCTAATGTCATTACCAATGAGTTTGTACTCGAGAATAATTGGACATGTGCAAAGAGTTCTTTCAGATCTAGTGCGCGATGATGGCAAAATGACTCATAATGTGACATCCCATACGTTGTACCATATGCGTTTAGGGATAGGGCAACCGAATGCTACACACCAATCATCATGGATACGAACAGCAAGTTACTATTTGCACGTGCTTGCGTGATGTTCAATTGGTGACTAGAGACATCTTGACGTAGAGATTCCGTTTTATCGGTATTTATCCACCGGAAATAGAGTACGTGATACCCAAAAGGCATTCAAGGGCTCTTGTCTTAGAACCTCTAGTGTGGCGGTGCCTGTGGGCGCAATGCAATGCTCTCGCGGTATGTAACTTGAACAACATGGATGCATCCCGTGATTGCCAGACTCGTCTAGTTGAAGAGATGACAATGCCACCCAAGCATTACCGGCATGTTGATGTGCATACATCCAATGGGCTTAGCAGAGCCATTGCCATGCATGCGACACACCTGCTCAGCATCTAGTCGCTGTTGTGTTGGTGGGAATTTGGCTAGTGGTCACGTGGTGGCCTTGGCGCTCTAAGCGATCACGCACCTGTGTTGGAAATTACCTCGCACCTCTCAGCTTCAACAACGGTAAGTCGACAACGACCGCGGACGACAACAACATCGAAAATGTAAGGAATCCCGAACAAATATCCTTCAACACTGCTTCGAAGAGCAAATCCGTTCCCGCTGCACACTCGGCGCCTCGCATTCGTGCCTCTGAGGCGCTTGTGCAGTGGCGAACCCCTCTTCCGACGACCACCTCCTCCGTCGCCAACAACCGCACAAATGATCAAAATACTGACATGGGGTGTTTCATAGGGTCAACCTCCGCACTCAGAAGCGCCTCGCGGCCTCCGTGGTCGGTTGCGGAAAGCGCAAGATCTGGCTTGACCCCAACGAGGTCAGCGAAATCGCCAACGCCAACTCCCGCCAGACTGTCCGCAAGCTCGTTCAGGATGGTCTCATCATCCGCAAGCCCGTCACCATGCACTCTCGTGCCCGCGCCCGGGAGCTGAACGCCGCCCGACGAATTGGCCGACACCGTGGTTTCGGTAAGAGGAAGGGTACCAAGGACGCTCGTATGCCAAGGTATGCAATCACGTTGCCTCTTTAATGCCGGATATGGGGACGAAGAATTGTTTTTTTGGGATGTCATGGACAATGGGAACCGTTAACTAATGCGGATGTGCAGCCAAATCGTCTGGATGCGCCGTCTCCGTGTCCTCCGCCGTCTCCTCGTCAAGTACCGCGCCGCCGGCAAGATCGACAAGCACCTCTACCACGAGCTCTACCTCCTCTCCAAGGGTAACACCTTCAAGCACAAGCGTGCTCTCGTTGAACACGTATGTTGACCATGACATCATGACTATGTCAATTCCCCGCTCCATGGTCGGTAACTAACGCACATGTCAGATCCACAAGGCCAAGGCCGAGAAGGCCCGCGAGAGGGTCATCAAGGAGGAGATGGACGCCAAGCGTGCGAAGACCAAGGCGGCTCGCGAGAGGAGGCAGGAGCGTATCCAGCAGAAGCGCCAGGCTCAGCTGGGCGACGAGGAGTAAAGAATGGATGTCGTGACGAACACCTGGCGTGGGTCTTTTCAAGGTTAAAGGAGGGCGTCAATCTCCTTTTTATCTGGGCATATGCGGTCATGTTTCATGTTACGTCTGTGAAGGACTCTTCTCTCCATGCATATTCGACCGACAAGGGTGCCCCCTCTCTGATTTTCGATGCTATGACTGTACCAAAAATAAAAGGGATATGAGCATCGGCATTAGAAACCAGTAGTCAAACTTGGAGTTGGTCTGCTTTGATCCATTGAATGTGTTTTTGGCCTTTGTGATGGTATGATGCCATTGCTATATGTGCTCAATGAATGTTACTGGTCAGGCAAAGCAAGTGACACTAATAAGATTGATCGATTACAAAGTCCCCCGAGTGCTTCTTTCACAAGTAACACAATACACGCCTATTGCCTGCACAGGGTATCAATGAATCTCTAACGCCCAATGTAAACGCCATATCGACTCCCAACTCCCACGTGTTGCCTCGTGTTTAGATCTGTGAAAAGTTAGCATCAATGCTTGTACCGATGCGGTTCTGGCTACTCACCAATTTCAGAGCGCTTCTATGCACAGCCCGTGTAAAGTTGAGCATAGCCTTAGCCTTGTTGTTGCCCCTCTGGAGCCTCCTGTATGCCTCTTGCACATGACTTGGCTGCACTGGTTCCCTAGCCTCCTCTGGGGGATCAAACAAGCCTCGTTCGCGCTTCCTCTTGAGGCGATTCTGCTCGCCACCGTGATTTTTCTTGTACAGATCCTCTGCATCCTTGACCTTGAGCGCCTCCTCGGTAAGCGTCTGGACAATTTCAAACGTCAGGAAACCCAGGATATCGATGATATCGTCGGAGGGTTTGGAATCGGTGATGAGGCCGAATCCCGCCCATTCTTTGAAGCGCTTGCTCTTGCGGTAGGTAAAGGATGCTTGACGGCAGTCGGACCAGTGCACGTATTCCTCACGTGTCATGTTCTTTGTCCGCTCGTCTGCGTTCTTGAGGCGCTGCAAGGTTGCGTAGTTCATCTCCTCTTCTTCCTCGTCTTCCACGTCGTCTTTTTGAGGGGGGAACTCGGTAAAGAAGGATTGAACGTCCCAGACGAGATCGACTTTGGCTCGCTTGGCTTTCTTGGAGGCGTCGACGGGAGCGGCACCAGGTCCGCCTGCGCCTACTACGCCAACAGCTATGTCTGCGTCTCCGGCTCCGACGTCGGCGCCTGCATCGCCGCCTTTGTCATCGGAGTCTTTGACGGAGCGTCGGACATCTTTCCACTGGAGGAAGTGGCGGAGACGCGAGATTTTGGCGCGGTCGTGCCGGATAAGCATGAATAGGTCGTCAGTGGAGATGGATTTTGAACCACGGCGGGTGGCAAGGGCGGTACATTCCCGCAACATGTGCTGTACTTGGTCTTGTACGATCGACTCGATCAAGGTGGTTGTTTCGGGTGAAGGTTCGCCAGTCTCACCAGAGACGAACATCATCTGCTCAACGGTTAGGCCCAGGCCAATTTCCAACGGGAATGGATCTTCTGGCGATAGGCTTTGCGGCATTGATGGCAAGGGAGGTGATGGGAATGATGCTGGTGAGGCCATGATACTGGCTTGTTACAAGGTAGGTGGGGATATGAGATTGAGTTGAGGAAGTGGGTGAAGAACAAGGCTGGCTCTGGCATGCTGCCTATAACCTTTACCCAGAACTCGGATACGAACATGTTGGGTAGGGTGAAAGACAGGCGGAACGAAGGTGAACAAGAATAGGCTGCCCCTGGCTCACACAGATAAATGCGAAGTAAGAGAAGGGCGAGTCGCCTGTCCTTGAATCGCCCTCTCTATAAGAGATACAAAACAAAAGACAGTTCAAAAAAAACTACCAGTCGAGGCGACAGCCCATATTCCGACGATGCGCATATGGAGCCTGTCGCAAACCGGAAAGGAATCCACTGAAGGGATAAACAAAGTAGGTGATAATGCCATTTACCCTAGTCTCACATGTCCTTCTCTTTCTCTCATGCAGTCTCCAGGAAAGCGGAATAGCGAAATGGATAGATGACATGGACAATAAGATGAAATGAACTAACCTGCTGGATCTCCGTCCGATACTTGGCCAACTTATCCTTGTCCGACATGATGGCTGACTTTCCGCACCCAAGACTCTAGAAATCATAAAAGACGTGTCGCGCGATCAACAAAGTTCTATGGCACAGAAATTAGATTACAACAGGCGCTATGTTTGGCGGTGGGCGTGAATGAAGGCCAGGTTGCCGACGCGGTTTGCGGTCTGCTAGCGTGATCTCAAACGATGCTGGGCTTCATGCAACAACGCTATGCCGAAACGGGCTCAGCCCTACGAGCCAAAATGGGCCCCGCCAACTTTTTTGTGAATTTGGCCGCATACCCCACCATCACCGATAATTTATTCACCAAATAAGTTAAGAATCGCCGAAAATGCTGTACCTCGTGGGTCTCGGCCTGGCGGATGAGAAGGACATTACTGTCAAAGGTTTGGACATTGTGAAGAAGGCCGAGCGCGTCTATCTCGAGGCATATACGGCGGTACTGCTGGTGGAGAAGGATGTGCTTGTGAGTTGAAGACGAAGTGAATAGATAAAGCGCTCGAAATCTAATTGTCACGGCAGTAGGAAGCATTCTATGGCCGCGAAGTCATCATTGCGGATCGTGAAATGGTCGAGTCTTCAAGCGACGATATCCTCAAGGACGCCGACAAGCTCGATGTCGCATTCCTCGTAGTAGGGGACCCATTCGGGTAAGGAGCCTCTATCAGCCATTCCAATTATATCTAACATTATCATAGCGCGACTACGCACACTGACCTTGTCCTCCGTGCCCGCGAGCTCTCCATTCCCACCCGTTCGATTCCCAACGCCAGCATTCTCACTTCCATTGGCACCACTGGCCTACAACTCTACAACTTCGGACAAACCGTATCCATGGTCTTTTTCCTCGATAACTGGAAGCCCGCCTCCTTCTACGATCGCATAAAAGAGAATGTCTCCATCGGCTTGCACACGCTTGTGCTCCTAGATATCAAGGTCAAGGAGCAGAGTCTGGAGAACATGGCCAGAGGACGCAAGATCTATGAGCCACCGCGGTACATGACAGTCGCACAGTGCGCGCAGCAGATGCTGGAAATTGAAGAGGATGTGAAGAAGGAAGGTGCATACACAAAAGACAGTCTGGCTGTTGGTGTTGCAAGAGTAGGAGCAGAAGACCAGCAGATCGTTGCAGGAACACTAGAACAGCTTTGTGAAGCGGATCTAGGCAAGCCGCTGCATAGTCTGGTGCTGCTGGGAAAACGTACGCATGACCTTGAGAGGGATTTCCTCGAGGAGTTTGCTGTGGATAAGGAGAAGTTCAAGGAGATTTGGAAGAGGGATTATGAGGGAAAGGCGTAAAAGCCCAGCAACCTGTCATATCTCTGCAACGATAAATATAAATATCGCTTTTCAGTAGCATACTACTGCATCTATGAGATATGGTGACCCGTTGGGCGAATATCTAGTAGCCAAGCAAACTTCTAATACCGTCTTTTACTGTATTGTACACAACATCGCATCACACTCACTTCTAGCTTCTTCCTTCTTCACCCATTTCTCTTCCCTTTTCCCCTGTCTCCTTCTCTCTCTAATCAATTTCTCTCGCTCATATGGACTCGGTCCTCCGTGTTTTCCGCACTCAAAATCAATCCATCGGCATTTGACAGCAGGCGCTGCACAAGTCTCATCAGTCTTTCGTGCATTTTTGCATTCTTCGATGTATTCGTCTGTGCAGGGAAGATTGCCTTTGGGCCCATGCCCGTACCCTTTGCGCTCACAGCGTGTGTAGTGGGTTTGGTATGTTGTGCACATTTCTGTGTGGTTGTAGGTGGTTGTAGGTGGTTGAGTTGGTGATTGGAGAGGGTGATGATAAGAAAAGGTTATATAATATATATATATAGATATAGATATAGATATATCATTGTGGTGGTGTGCAAAAATGGAAGTCGGAGGTGTGTGTGTGAAGTGTTCCAGCAGCAAGGAGTATGCGCATATTCAATCACGTTCAAATTCCTTCACCTGCTGCGGGTCTATGAATGCTCTTCTGTTGATTGTGTTTTTCAAATTTCTTTGTTCTAGATATGGTCATTATCGAAATTGTGTGTTGGCTTTGAACCTTGGATTGCGATTCTCTTGTGATGGCGCCCCCCCCCCCTGCCACCAACGTACCATCATCCCAGCTGATTTTGCACATTAACTCTATAATGTGTATAAATTCAAGCTGACTCAGATACGCCAAGTTCTCCGTCTAAATACGTAGAGGGGCCGCCGCAGTACCACAAAAGTAGTATTATCTGACGTCATACTTAATCACCATTGGTTAATCTAGTGGTGCTTCCATCATGCTCCAGTTTCCACGACCTTCTTGCTTACAACCCTCAAGAACCCGCCTATTCCGACTCGACGATTCATCGGCATGTCAAAACCTAACGTTGATATAAACGACCCCAGTTCCCCTGGCGGAAAACTTCTCCAAGATATTATTGATACACATACATCTCATGCACCTTTCCCTGTAGAAAGAAACAGCGGCACAGAATTATATCGAAAAATCAGCGACAAAGAAGACAAAATGCAAGATGCAGCGTCGCAGGGTCATAGACCAGGCCTACAGCGGTCAAGTTCGAGACGTACAGCAAACGGATACATGCCCATCGAAGATTATGGGTTGATCGGGAACATGCGGACCTGTGCAATGGTTGCCATGGATGGCGGACTTGATTACATGTGTTGGCCGCATTTTGACTCGCCATCCGTCTTCTGCCGTATTCTTGACAAAGAAAAGGGTGGCCACTTCACTATAGGCCCAACGAACGACGGCTTCTGCACTACGAAACAACAGTATCTTCCCGCGAGCAACATTCTCCAGACACGCTACTTGAAGGAAGAGGGCGTCATGAATGTTGTGGATTTTTTCCCAAGGCCAAATGACAAGAACTGGGATTCCCAGTTTCATGCTAATGTCATCGCGAGTGAGCACAATGGCAATGTGCCCGAGCGTCCCGATTTGAAGAAGTGGCTTGTTAGGCGAGTGGAATGCATGCGAGGCACCGTCGAGGTGAGTGTACAGGTGTTTCCTGCATTCAACTATGCTCGAGACAAGCACACTACCGAGATCGCCGACCTAGGCAAGACTCCACAAGGACAGGGCCTACAGCGCGTCATCTTCAAGTCTAAAGACCTATCTCTGGAATTAAATGTCACCATCGACTGTGGTGGTGAGCCAGAATCGTCATGTCCAAGAATTGCTTTTGAGAAGACGCCCGAGCCCCAGAATTTGGGGGATGGGGTCACGGCTACTTTTACATTGACCGAGGGGCAGGCAGTGTCCTTCATTCTGCGCGATGCAGAAGATCACAGCCCAGACATAATTGAAACCAGCCAAGTTGTTGCGTTGCAACAGAGCACTCATAAGTATTGGGCTAGATGGATCCAGCAAAGCAAGTATGCGGGTAGATGGGAAGAAATTGTTACGAGGAGCCTGCTTCTCTTGAAGATGTTGACATTTGAGCCGAGTGGAGCAATCGTTGCTGCGCCGACTTTCTCTTTGCCAGAAGACTTTGGGGGTATGTTGCCTCCGGAAGTGATGAAGCATATACTGATATGGTGTAGGGTCACGCAATTGGGACTATCGCTACTCATGGGTACGAGATGCGTCTTTTACGATATACATCTTTCTCCGAATGGGTTTTAGCCATGAAGCCGAAGCCTACGTCAGTTACATCTTCCAGCGTGTCAAGGAGACTAAAGCACGCCACGGAGCACTTCCAATCATGTTTAGTATCCATGGTGCAAGTGACTTACCTGAGATTGAGCTTCCGCACTTGGAAGGCTACAGAGCGAGTCAACCTGTTCGTATTGGGAATGGAGCGGCCTCCCATATACAACTTGACATCTATGGTGAACTGATGGATGGAATCTATCTCGTAAATAGATTCGGACGCCCAGTTTCGTATGATCAGTGGCTTTCAGTTCGGGAGATCGCGGATTACGTCTGCACCATCTGGAAGGAGCCAGACATGTCAATCTGGGAGGTTCGTGGCATGAAGCAGAACTTTGTTTATAGCAAGATGATGTTGTGGGTAGCGCTTGACCGAGCGTTGCGCCTTGCAGACAAGAGGAGCTTCCCGTGCCCACACCGGGCAGAGTGGTACCGAGTACGTGACGAGATTTATGAAGAGGTCATGGAAAAGGGATACAACTCCCAGTTGGAGTGCTTCATCCAGAGCTACGAGTCGAACGAAGTTCTGGATTCGGCTGTGCTAATAGCGCCTCTGGTCTTTTTCATAGCGCCAACGGACCCTCGCTTCCTGAAGACGCTTGACCGGATACTAAAACCTCCTGAGAAGGGGGGCTTGACTAGCACCGGCCTGGTATTCAGGTACAACCACGCGCTTAGTGATGACGGTGTAGGTGGGCAGGAAGGCAGTTTTTCCATGTGCACTTTCTGGTTGGTCGAAGCACTTACACGAGTAAGCACTCCAATTTCCTACATAACCTCATTCTATTCGCGTGTATCTTTGTCTAACGAATACAGGCTGGGGCATACGACGAGAAGTATCTTTTGCAGGCTGTGACGATGTTTGAGAGCATGCTGAGTTTTGGAAATCATTTGCATATCTTCTCCGAGGAGATTGCGCGGTCAGGGGAGCAGTTGGGCAACACTCCACAAGCTTTTAGCCACTTGGCTTTGATATCTGCAGCATTTAACTTGAACAAGACGTTGAGCAGCCGACACCGGTAGATGGGGCGGTATCGAGGGTTGGCTGAGGACATAAAGAGAGCGACGCAATGCAGTATTACTAGTCAATACGAAACCGGGGCGAGTTGGTCTAGACGTCTACGCTAATCTGGAGGAACCGCAATGATCAGCAATCAGTGCGTCATGGCTGCACTGTTCTCCAGCCGGAATGAGATTCAATGTCGCTAAATTGATTGGGCCAGGTATTTACCGCCAGACGCCTATGAGGGCGTGGCGCACACAACAGGTCGATCCCCTGACAGTGACACGCACAGTGCAGCGCACTGACTGGATAATCTCTTTCAACACATGTCCCAGTCTCGAATGCCTTCAAACTTCCAGCAAGCAGTTCCTACACATCGCCAGCAGGCCATGATATAGTACACGTCTTCCTTTTCGTTTCCATTCATTTTTTGTCGACTATCAGCCAACCTGCCCTCTTCTTCCGGCCGTCCCGCATCATCCGCGCAACATACGTAGCGTCGTCATCGTTTGCTCTACCAACGCGTTCCATCCCAGGCAGTACCAGCATTAATACACCACACCATGTCGCTCCCGTCCAACTCTTCAGTCGCGTCAAGCCTTGTGACAATTGACGAAAAGTACGAGATGAGTGGCCCGCGCAACGACGATATGCTGGTTCGCGACTTTGGTTGGCCCTCAGTCTCTCCACGCTACCACGGTGACCACACACCCGAGAGCAACCCAGACTGGGATCACAATCCGCTCGAATGCGAAAAGGCGAAGCAAGAGGCTTTTGAGAGGATGGAAAAAAGTTACGCTTTGTACATGGCGAACCTAGGGAAAAAAGTGCCTGTGCAGAAGAAGAAGACTTCTTGGTCCAGGTTCCTACCTTGGGTGCGATAGAAGTGGGCGACCTGGCGATGGTGCGCCTGCTTGCTGCGACGTTTGAAAAAGATGGATACCTGTTTGGCAGACTGATGCATATACATTGCAAGGGACAGCCATTGTTATACGAAAAGAGAATGTAAGACTTAATAGCCGAGTAGGAGTGGGGACTGGGGCAGAGGGGCGGTGGTGCACTGCCCCAAACCCCAGGTATGGTTCGGAGGCTGCTCGGCCTTGTAGTATGATAGACCATACTGAGCAAGGAAGATGCGGGGTTGGAGCGCACCTTTTGGCTTGTCTGGAAGCCGTTTTTTGATACCCTTTTTCTTTGTCATTTCCTATGTTTCGCAGAGTCTTTTGCGCGTTGTTTTGTAGTCTTTTCAACGCATGTTGTTCTTGTATACCCCCCCGATTTAGATGTGTTCTTTCTGCAATGGCGTCCGAGCCGCATAATTCTATGTAGTACACAATATATGCATGGACCGTTCTGAGCAACACTATTCCCATGTCGGTGACGTGCATGTTTTACCGCGGACTGAGTATCGCGGGGTTCATCTTGTCCTTTGAGGCGATCGGGAATTCTCTTCCAATCCACTATTGTGCGGCGGTTGACCATTTCCGGTCAAGGCATAAACATAACTAGAAAGGGCTCCACTACACAACGTGTCCAGTTTTTTTCTCGGCGCAGCAATCTCAGAAGACTTGCATCTTGTGAATTGCTGATATTGGAGTAGTCTGCTTACATATTTCTGTTCTATCCCATCACCACTTGCCAACAATTCAATCGCCATTTTCATCTCGGACAAAAGCATCCACCATGGGCTCTACGCTAGAACAAAAGACTATGCGAGCGCAGCAATATGATGCGCGAGACAACAAGCTCCACCTCAATGAAGTACCTATCCCACAGCCCCGCGAGCATGAGCTCCTCATCAAGATGCAATGCGCATCTCTCTGTCACTCTGATGTGATGCTTTTCGAGCCCAATGAACAAGGTCTTATTCTCGGCAAGAACCCTGTTACCATCGGCCACGAAGGCACGGGCAGGGTCGTTGCGACTGGGTCAGGAGAAGTAGCCAGGAAGTTCAAAGAGGGAGATGCAGTGGGTTTCCTCTGCGCCGTCGACTGCTGCTTCGAGTGCTATTCCTGTAAGAACGTCAGTAATATCTGGTGCTCGACGGGTCAGACCAAGATACAGGGATTTAGTGCTGATGGGTATTTTGCCGAGTATGCGGTCGTGGATGCAAGGGAGGCTATTGTTTTGCCTGAGAATTGTCAGTTCATGTCCCGTTCAAGCAATACGGATTGGGGACGATGAGATGAATGTAAGGGCGAAGCGCTAACTTTAATGTAACAGTGGATCCTAAAACATCAGCACCTCTTTTCTGCGCTGGTGTAACCGCATACCACGGCATTGCAGACTGCGAGTTACCTGCTGGGTCCTGGATGGCAGTCATCGGCTGTGGTGGTCTCGGGCACATGGGTATCCAGTATGCCAAGGCCATGGGCTACAAAGTCATTGGCATTGATATTACCGATGCGGCTATAGAAGAAGCAAAGAGTTGTGGTGCAGATTACACCTTCAATTCCCTGACAGACAAGGATTACAAGAAGAAGATACTGGAGCTCACAGGCGGTGGTGTACATGCGGCAGTCAACTTCACCGCGTCCAAGAAGTCATACGATGACTGCCCGGCAATAGTTAAGCCTGGTGAGGGTATGATCATGGTGGTAGGTATTCCGCAGAAGCCACTTGAATTCAACGGCCTGGATATTGCGATGGGTCGTTTCAAGCTCAAGGGATCGAACAATGGAAGTAAGTCAAGCCTGTCTTCTTCTTTTTTTTGAGACTATATGATGGATGCTGACTGAGATACAGCATGTTACAACATGAGGGAGGTAATTGAGTTTTCTGCAAAACATAACATTAAGGCGCACTTGACAGTGTTCCCACTGGAAGAGGTACCCAAAATGGTCGAGCTGATGAAGTCACACCAAGCAAAGGGACGCATGGGAGTGGTTTTTGATTAGAAGGCAGGCAGTTGAGAAGCCAATGAGAAGTACGGGGTAGCAGGGACTATGGACAATAGCAATAAGGCCGGATCTGGACGTGTCGTAAAGACAAGCATGCATTGGTGTAGCTTTGGCCCAAGTGTTACCCGGGCAACGCTAGGCGATGAGGGAAAGCGCGCCCCTAGCGTGCATTTACACATGCGCTGCCCCGCCGCCGGCCCTGAAACATATGCACAACCAACAACACCCACGCCAGGTAGGAACTTTTGATTCTCCCGCCTGCAATTCTTGATACCCCCCTTTTTCTCTTTTTCTTTGTGATACCCTCCCTTTTGCCGGCGCCATGGGTTCCGACGACCTCATCGACTTCGAGGTGATTGAAAACCAGAAGGAAAACATACAGTCGCTCCCCAGCGGCCGCTCCGCCAAAGCCCTCGCCCAACTATACACACCGCCACTGACATCGGCCGCCGGCCAAGCCCCCTCGCCGTCGCAGATGCAAGATGCCAACAGTGCGACTCGCCTGCAGTACGAGAAGGAGCTCATGGCCATTGACGACTCGGACGACCCCCTCGATGTTTACGATCGCTATGTCAAGTGGACCCTGGACGCATACCCTTCCGCCCAGAACACACCCCAGTCGCAGCTCTGCCCGCTGCTCGAGCGTGCAACAAAGACTTTTCAGTCGTCGCCGCAATACAAGAACGACGCCCGCTATCTCAAGCTCTGGCTGCACTACATCCACCTCTTCTCAGATGCGCCCCGCGAGACTTTTGCATACCTCGCCCGACACCACATTGGCGAGGAGCTTGCGCTGTACTATGAAGAGTTTGCCGCCTGGCTAGAGTCTGCAGGCCGCTACGCACAAGCAGAGGAGGTGTACAACATGGGCATTGAGCGCGGGGCCCGCCCAACAGAGCGCTTGATTCGCAAGTATGGTGAGTTCCAGCACCGATGCGAGAGCCGACCGCAACAAGCAGAGGAGCCCACGAGTCCAGCATTGCCCGCTGTTCGCCCAGCGCTCGCGGCCAAGGTAGACCCGTTTGCTCTTGCCTCACCAAGCGCTCCTGCCCCACAAGCACAGGCTCAGCCAAAGGCTGCTGCAGGTACATCGCGCTCAGGAAAAGCCAAGCTCGCCATTTTCGCAGATGGTGATGACGCGGTAAAGCCCACCTCGAGTGGCAGTACCGAAGGTTGGGGCAACATTGGATCGCTGGCGGATCGCAAAAAGGAGAACGCACAAGAGGCGCGGCCTTGGGCTGGCGAGACTCTGAAGGTTGGAAAGAAGAACACGGGCGTTCCCAAAATGGCAATCTTCAAGGATGAGGTGAGTTGAGCTACCTCCGTCGGCCCCTTCACATATTTACGATTACAGGACTAATTGGTGGGCGTTTTGCCATTCATGTATTCAGAGCAAATCAAATCTCAATGACGAAAACGTCAACTCTCATCCATTACGTGAATACCAACAAGCTGTCAATCCAAGGACAGGACGGCTCGAGGTCGTTTTTGTCGATTTGGAAAAAGTGTATCCTAATCATGAAGACCCAATGTCTGAAGAGTATTCTTTTGAGGAGTTGCGAGCTAAACACAGGGGGTGGCTGGATCATAATTGGGCTGCCATTCGAAAACAAGAAGAGCAGGCGAGAAAAGATGCTGAAGCAGCACTTGCTGCTGCTCAAGTCAAACCTAAGGCCATCCCTTTAGCACCCAAACAAGAACCCAAGCAAGAGCCCGAACCAATTGCTAAACCTCAAACAGTACCGTTGAAGGGAAGTGTTGATGATGACATGGGCAACGACGAGAATGCGCCACCTTCGCAGGCTGATGTAGACAAAGCAAAGGCAGCGAAAAAGGCCAGACGTGAAGAACGTGCCAACAGGACTAGAAAGATTAAAGTCATGGAAACCAAGGAGATTCGCGGAGAAACGCAGACGAGTAAGTAATGGTGGTTTATCAGGTACGTATTATACTAACATAGCATAGTCCAAGCCAATCTAAATTCTCCAATAAAATCCAAGGTGCGACGGAAAAAAGCTAGTTCCGAGATGACCATGACACTCCATACTAAGGAAGCCATGGATGAGATCTACGATATATTCAACGAGCCGCTGAAGAACGCTGATGATAATGCTTCTGAAGCCCAGAGTGGTGAGGAAAGTAGCGATGATGACGAAGATGATTATTCCAGTGGCGCCGAGAGCACAGGGACTGGCCGTATATCCGGCGCTACAAGCGAATATGGAGACGAGACGACAGTTGGAGGAGACTTTACACTTGGCACTAGAGTCCTAAACCATGACGACGATGATGACGAAGAGGATGATGAGGATGGCGATGACAATGACGAGAGCGGTTCGGACGATACAGATGCAAAGAGTGTATCGGAGTCGTCTGACTTTACCGAGATCAAGCCTGGACAAAGGGATGATGAGCAAGATGACTCTGGGAATGAGTCTGAGCATTCTGATCAATCTCAAGATGATTCCTTTGAAACATCGAACGTAGATGGCGAATCAGAGCACCAACGGGACGAGCAAGTCGTCACTCCTACATCGCCTTCAGGACCAAGATCTCTCCCAACACGCTTCGTCCCTGTCCCACCTGAAGACTACAACCCTGCTATGCGACCATATAGAGATCCAGTCGTCGTTGCCAACAACCGGCTGCCCTTCATGACGCCTATTGTGGAAAAGACTGAGTCATCTCTGGGTATTGCCACGGCTGTAGCGCAGAAAGAGTACTATGCGGCCAAAACACCTTCGCGGTCAAAGGGTACGCCTGCCATTATGGAGGATGATGATGAGGAGGAGGAGGAGACCTGCAGTAGCCCCTTCTCTGATATTCTGGGACAAGTCATTGATGGGCCAGGCAAGGTTGCAAAGCTAGCTCTGACCGAATCGAAACCAATGCCCAAAGAGCCTCTAGACGAGCCGCAGCGCAAGCCATTGGCCGCAAAGGAGCCCCCAGTTACAGTGGCCAAGCCTAGTGGACCGATCATCAAGGACACACAGTGCAACCCAGTCGATGACAGTATCCGCAAAGCTATCCTACAAGAAATTCAACCCCCATTGGAAAGCTACGAAGGTTATTACGCCGACACTGAGCAAAGTTATGGAAAAGGCGCGGATATTCGCAAGTACACAAGAGCGGTATCAAAATTGAGCAAGAATGCGCAGGACAAGACAGCAGCCAATGTCGGGGCATGTCCTACCTTGGAGTTTCCTGGGACAGAGCGGACTTATGTTATCAAGCGTGAGCTTGGTAAGGGTGCATTTGCTCCAGTGTACCTGGTGGAGAGTAAAGAAGCAGAGGAAAACGACGAGAATAAGCCTTCACAAATGGGCAAGGGTGAGTTTGGTTTGAAGCGTCAACCTCTGGAGGCAATCAAGATGGAAGATCCACCAACACCATGGGAATTCTACATTATGCGACAGGCCAAACGACGACTGGGTGTGTCACGAGCAGCCGAGTCAGTTGTTAGCGCATATGAGATGCATGTGTTCAAGGACGAGTGCTATCTGGTTGAAGAGTATCGCAATCAAGGAACATTGCTCGACTTGGTCAACCATGCTTGCGCGGACAATGGGACAATGGACGAGCAGCTGGCCATGTTCTTCACTGTTGAGTTATTCCGCACAGTAGAAGCTTTGCACTCAAAGGGCATAATACATGGCGATCTCAAGTCGGACAATGTTCTGGTACGGTTCGACGCACTACAGAAGGATGAGCATTGGGATTCCGAGTACAAGCGCGACGGGCGTGACGGGTGGTCTGCCAAGGGCATTTCGCTGATTGACTTTGGTCGGGGCATTGACATGAAAGCCTTCAAGCCCGAAGTGCAATTTATCGCGGATTGGCCGACGACCGAGGCTGACTGCGCCGAGATGCGTGAGCTGCGGCCTTGGACTCACCAAATCGACTACCACGGCCTTGCTGGCATTGTGCACAATCTCCTGTTTGGAAAGTACATCTCGGCAGTTGCTGAACGGGGTGCTACTCTGGGCTCAGGCGCGACCAAGACGTACAAGATCAAGGAGAACTTGAAGCGGTACTGGCAGATTGAGATTTGGCACGAGTGCTTTGACTTGTTGCTGAACCCGCTGATGCATCTTGAGGGCGAAGAGGGAAGGCGACTGCCGGTGCTCAAGGGGATGAAGGAGTTAAGAGAGAAGATGGAGGAGTATCTTGAGAACAACTGCGAGAAAGGTGTTGGTCTCAAGGTGCTCGTCAGGCGGATGGAGGAAGTTGTGAAGCGGAGATAAGGATTACGATTGTAGAGTTTGGGGGTTGCATTGGTTGGGAGTTGTTTGACATGACTAGACGTACGTGATACCTTTATGAGCAATGATTTATATTTTTTTTGGACTTGTGTCTTATGGGAAGAGAATTGAATAAGAGCATTCCAGGTGTTGTGTCGCGTGGGCCTGGGTTGACTTGATATGATGTAAGTGCGGTGCCACCGGGTAGTGGTATTCTGGTGTTTGCGTCCGTGCATTTGCGTGGGTGCCTTGAGCTTGCGGGGAGCTTGTACACCTCCGGCTTCTGTACTGGGTACACTGCATACAATTGTCCCACTGCCACTTCTTCTCTTGACATCCCGCTTGTTTGCTTTGTGTATGCCGGCAGCGACAAAAAGCTTACTTACAACAGAATACGACACTCTTTACCTCAGTGTATTGGAAGATAGAGAGGAAGAGTGAGAGGGCATCTACCCACCCCCACATCATCGCCGCCCGCCGCCTCAGCTACTCGCTCGACCACCCAGACTACTCGACCCCACTGCGACCATGTCGGCTGACCTGAGCAGCTTACTGTTGTCTTTTCAGCCTGAGAGTCCCGAGGTTGAAAAGAGGCGGGATTATGACCTCAAGGCCCGCAGCTTTGTCGCACAATTGTCCAACGTCTCTGCACCACATTGGGTAAAAGGCGCGGATACACCACAAGATGTGCTCGTAGTGGGTATGCTTCCAGGCACTTGGTTGAAACTTGCTAATTTTCTAGACACTCAACCCCGCTGTCAACTCAATGGCATATGCCTTTGCCCTTCGCAACCGTATCGCCGCCCTGCTGGAGAAGAAGAGCGTACCCGAAGCACTACAGCCCGGAGGTGACTTGTGGAATCAGATGGTGTTGTTTTTCGAAACTGCGGATCCTATACAGCTGCGCTATGTGGGAAAAGAGTGGAAGAACTTGATTGAGTACACAGAGGAGATAGCACGTGGATGTGGATCAGTAGGTTCAAGTTGCCATGGCTGGCACAAGGAGAAGATGCTGACCATGTCCAGCCGAGCCTTGCTATTGCGCCAATACGATCAGCCATGATACGACTTGACCCTACCACGGGCACCTTCACCTCGGTCCACGTTAGCTTCATACACCTGTGTCTAGAGACGCGATCGTACGCGGCCGCTGAACCCATCCTGGACAACTACATTCACACACTCCCCCCAAAGATTCCAAGTGTGGTTCGTGAGGGACTGGAGTACTCTGTTCCATGCGCGGATGTTGCGAGTAGTGGAGAGTACATCCACCAAAACTCTGGCCATACGGACCGGGTTGGGTTGACGGATATACAAGAGTACTATGTCTTGGGGGCCATGGCGTACCTAGGCCTGGGGCGATTCAAAAAGGCGCAACAGTTTCTTGAGCACGTGCTCGTGGTTCCCTCTGCCAACACGGCCAACGGTCTCATGTTGGAGGCTTACAAAAAGTGGGTACTAGTGAGTTGTCTGGTACAGGGAAAGGTATGTTATGGGAGAGAGAGAGAGAGAGAGAGAGAGAAGAGCAAGCGCCAGCTGACGAGGATAGATGGGGAGTATTCCACGGACAGCGAATGCTAGCGCGATGAAGAACATCAAGGCTGCATCGAAGGCATACGAGGCGCTTGCGGATGCGTACGAAGAGCTGGACAACATGTCCAAGTTGAAGGCTCAGGCACAAGCGGGTGGGGAGATATGGGCAGAGGTAAGAGAGATGCAGGTGATTGTTGTGAAACATGGGTTGAAACGGTGGGATAGCATGTTTTGATGGAGGGCTGACAAAAGCATGTAGGATGGCAATGCGGGCCTAGTCCGAGAGCTTATTAGCAGCCAGACGAGGACGTATGTTTCACGGCTGTCACGGACATACTCTGCGATTCCAGTGTCGAATATTGCGAGACAACTGGGGGCTACGGGGGAGGAGATGTCGCAGTATATTGAGGGGCTGATCAGGGATGGGCATCTGAACGGGCGGTTGGAGGAGAGTGACAAGTCGGAAGCTGGGGTGGTATTACGCTTCTACCTGGACGCGAAACAGGGACCCTTGGCCAAGAGCGAGAAGGAGCAGCAGCAGGCGCTATTTGCGCAAACGGTCCGCACAAACAAGCTGGCGGAGCAGGTCAAGGATGCCGACTACCGGATGACGCTAAGCAAGGAGTACATTGAGAACCAGAAGCGGGTGAACAAGAGGCAGGGCAACAACGGAGACGCCATGGACACTGCGTGGGACGATGGTTTGGAGGCGGAGGAGGACATGATGGGGGATTTGCACTAAGGAGGCGGTAAGGGCGGGTTGTGTAGGGTGGTGGTAAGGATGGGAGAGTTGAGAGGGCAGGTGGCCAAGGCAGGATAGATGAGGATAAATGATTGGCATGACTGGGCCGGTCGGTGCGGTACCAGTGGGTTGCTGAGGGTAACGCATGAAGTAGCTTGTGGCAGTGAAGAGACAGGCAGTATTAGTAGGGGTTAGCATAGGATGATGACGATGACGATGAGCATGGAAACAGCAGATGGAACAAAGACAAGGATGAGCCAATCGAGTAGAGATTCGATGCATGCCAGATTGGGTGTCGTGACGAAGCAGAAGAAGCAAACAGTAGGGGGAGGAACCACATGGGGCATGATGGCATTTTGGAAGAGTTGGAGAGGGTAAGCGCGCGCGTCTAAGTGTTTTGGTATGGAGGTTACTTTTGGTGGTGGGGATGCTTTTGGCGTCGGAGGCGTAGAGTGGGCCGCCCCTTGATGGCAGTGGTCGGACCGGAAAGGCTGGTCAACCGGGACCGAGAGATTGCAGCAGGACGTGCAGACAGGCCCAGAAAAAAGTGGAGGAGGGCGTGAGATGAACGTATGTATGCGCGAACATGAGTAGTGCGTCAGCACTTGAGGAACGGACTGGCAAGACTGGCAACTGGTGACGAGGACAAGGCGCAGGCTTCTAGAATACGGGGCGGCAATCCTGACCGGGCGTGGTAGGGACGGATTTGCAGGGTCTGGTTGGGGCCTGAGCAGATTTGTCTTACGGCCTGGTGGACCTGGAACCAGCCGGGCTGATGAGGGCGCGCGAGGAGAGGAGAGATCCAAGAGGGGTGAGCACAGAGACAAGTCGAGCGAGATGGGCGTACGCTAGGCCGGCTTGGGTCCACGCACCCCTGACAGCCATACCGATACGACTTGGCGCCATGTGGCCGGCCGTCGCCGCTCCACATTCGTCTGTGTGTGTGAGGGAGCGTGGATTGGCCTGGTGTGCCTGTGCTGTGCCTGTCGGTGGTGCAGAGTGGCTAGGGGTCTCTTGCTTGATGACTGACGGCGAGACGAGCCCTGCCCTACTACTACGAGAGACACGACCCCAACTCCCACATACGCACCCACTGCATACATTCACCCACCCATTCCACAACCACAACCACAACCACAACCACACGCTCTCGCCCTGCCCGCCTCTTGTCTCTGCACGCCCAGAGCGCGTTCCTGCTTGGGCAACCATGCCCGCATCCGCTGTGCATTAACCGCTGGCTCGGCCTGAGACACGCACCCAGCTGCTCCATTCTCCACCATGAACCCCCAGGGCGAGCCCGCCGCCGGTGCAGCAGAGGTGCGCGCAGAACCGCTGCCAGGAACAGACGAGCTGTTGTCGCTGCAGTCGCAGTCGCAGTCGCAGTCGCAGTCGCAGTCGCACCCGCAGTCGCATCACCGCCGGCAGTCATCGTCGGTGGGAGCGGTCAAGCGGTCAGCCTCACTCAAGGACGCCGCCAACCCTCACCCACACACCTCGCCCAAACCCCACAGCCGGGCCACACCGCCCCCTTCGGCTTCTTCCAGGCGACGGTCGAGCGCAGCCAACGGCGCAGCAGAGGCAATTGGCCTGTTGGCCGACCATGAGGGGAAGTCGCACCATCAGCCCTACCACCACAACCAAGTCCATCACCACCAGCCAAGCTACTCGCGCAAGCTAAGCATCACCTCTACCACCGGCGCCGCCAATGGCGCCCTACCACACCCGCACGACTCCTCTCGCATCCATTCCTCGCCGCCCGCCCGCTCAAGCAAGCTGCACAACTCCAACGCCCGCTCGCCCACCTCTAGCCCCCGCCGCTCCCGCCCTCGCTCCCCGGTCCATGACCCCCCGCCCACAGGCACTGCACCCCCCAGGCTGCCCAAACTGCCCCCCGTCCTGCTACCCTCGACCGTCTACGACCCAAACACGCCCACCAGCAGCTCTGCCGCAAACTCGCCCTCCGCAGCCAGCCTCTTTGCCCCCAACCTGCAATCCGTGAATGCCCCGCGAGACTACTTCAATTCCAAACCCACTCAACCCCAGCCCCCTGTCCAGCGACCACCCTCGCGCACCAGAGTCGACAAGGTGCTGGCCAAATCCCCCCTCGCCTCGCCCGCCATCCTCAGTGAGGCTGACCCAAGGCACGACTCTGCGTCGGGCCCAGGTCGGCCGTCGACAGCACGGCGGCCC
>NW_014575214.1:0-35454 GCF_000527765.1 Bipolaris victoriae FI3 | reverse complement strand
TGTTCCTTGCGCGTCTCTTTAGTGGTGCTGGTAGCTCGGTTGGCAGGGATGTCGCTTCGTGGTCGCGGTCGCGTTCAGGGGTCGAGATGGCCATCTCTCTCACGCGTCCAGATCGCAAACTCATCCACACAACAGTATTTTCGGTCCGTTGCGATATACAGTCAGTCGCTAGCGATTCGCTACTGCATACAGTTGGTCTGGTGCTATACAGTTGCTAGCGATTGTGTTCTTGTTACACTTGCACTCTTTTGATGTTGTCGGCGTTTGTTCTCGGTCGATCGCTCTCCATGCCACTGTACAGCCACGCTTGAGTGCGGTTGCCACAACCGCATTGCTGAGCGCTCAGTAGTAGAAGTGCCTGAACGGTAGGGATTTTGCTATTCCCATGTTGGATATCTCTGAAAAGATCTTCAACCGCCCATCTGGAGAAAGCCGCTCCACCGTCGAAAGGGGCGAGTAATTGCTCCATGCCTGGCTCGCCACGACACCATCGGACTGAATGCGAGAGCACGGCATTGAGTAGTGCCTGTGAGAAGTAAGGACCACCAGTCTTCATATCGCCTATGGAAAATAGTCAACGGGGGACACCATGCATCGAAGGAACTTCTTACGTGTGAAGGCAGGCCGGTAGATAAAATTGAAGAGTGGCTGAATCCAGCAGAAATGAGAATCTATGAGAGATCGATAGGGCTCCTATACAACTTTACTCAGCTCTTGTATCTAGCAAGATCTACGGACAACGAACGGGCGTATCTGCAAGCTTCTCGAATACTCTCTCGCGCCATGCGTTGTTGATCAGACCCTGCTTCTTAACATCCATCTCTTGGTCTGCTTGGTCCTGACCTATATGGCGTGTCCAGATACTACCAGGAAGCCGGAAAAGACTCGTGGACTCAGGGAACGACACTCCTGCGTCTCCTTCAACCCTCAGTGACTCAGTAGCTCTTGCTAGTCCAGTGTGTGGAAGGACATCTGACGTTCGAGATGGTATTTCCGAGGCATGATCGAGCGGAGAGTCGCTTGACGCCGCTTTGAGACCAGCAAGCGCAGCCTCGAGTTCTGCAACTCTTTGCTCTAACCGTTGCGTGTATGACAAACTAGGAGAACTACGATGCATCAATCTAGAAGTCGGCACAATCGAGGCTTCTTGTTTGTCTTACAGCTTGTAAATACACACGTCGCCACGGGCCCTACACCGGTTACAAACGGGATGCCCACCATCACATTTCACCTAATCTTAAAATCAGTTAATGTGAAACCGACAAATATCATGGATGATTGCAAACCTTCCGCTTGCGACAGATGTCACATGAGAAAGCGCTCTTTTTTGTGACCGGGCTACGTTTCTCACTAGGGCTCGACATTGGCACCGTGACACGTGACCGATTCGCTTCTTGAGCTTCCATGATGTCGTGTTCGAAAGAAGCTAAGCAGGCTCGGTCATCGTCCGAGGGATGTGACGTGTAAGCGGGTATCAGATCACTGTTTGAAGGGTTTGAGAGAAATGGACTTTAACCTCGGTTGATTCCGCATGGACGCTCATGTGATCTCTGAGCTACTCCGCTCATAAGCATCTTTCACGAAGCAATATTCACATGTTTAGAAGAACGATATACAGCAGTAGGTCCAAGAAAAAAGCGCATCGATCCCTCTTTGCCACGACATCCGGCTTCAATGTCATCGCAACTTGCGCCACGGTCCTGGAAAGCCTCAATATTAACGTGGTCGAGTAATGCGCGGGGCTCTACGAATCGGGCATTCCGATAGAATGCCTGAACGGTCGACTCAAACAGATCTTTGCAATTCCCAGGTTTGCCTGGCTAATGGATAGCCCGTAGGATGGTACAGTAATGCTGATAAAATGCGGACGTAAGCCTAGCCTAACATCCCATCAACCGCAACAGAATCAGTCCGACTCAACGCTAGTCTTGCTTAACGTCGTGTTGTGTACGCCGACTCTATTAGCGCAAGAGAGCGCCTGTGACCTGACAACGCTGTGCAACGCGCGAAATGGAAGCATGGGCTACGCTTGTTCGAGATCGTATGCAATCAAAAAAGGCCTCCTACACGCTCTATTAATTGGTGTGCGTAGTAGCTCAGTAGAAAAGTCCAGTAAATAGCCTACGAAATGGGGTTGGGATGAGAGACAACTCATCGCATTGAGGCTACGATGGAAGTAACGCGAAACAAAACTTTCAGGTAGCGCTACATACAGGAAGAGGTGTCCTGGAGAGTTGTCCCGGTAGCTGATTAGGTTGATAGGGCAAAGTTTGGTTACTGGAAGGACGGCATAACGCCTGCGAAGAGAGTGCGCAGTGAACGGTGCTACAGGCGTTAGAGCCAAGTGGGACATTACCCTCGCGCCCGCAAAGTAGAATTAGACAATATAGAAGATAATGACTTCCCGGAAGAATGATACTCTATTCTGACTGATTGGGAAGTTATGGTGGTGCAGCGCAATTTTGGTGCAAAGATAGAGTCGCGCGTGGAGGTGGCTGAAGCACTATGGACCACATCGTTCAGTATTATTATTGTTAGGAAGTCGCCTCCGTCTATTCTAGTTTCTATTTGGTGTTCTTATATTACCTACACACATATGGCTCTTAAGCATCTCCACCGCCTTTCATGATGACTAGATTGCTCTTACTAGCAGCATCATGTTTGCAAACATCCTTCCCTCGGAAGGCTAATTCGAAGAATGAATAGAGTTCTATGAAACTGTAGGCCAGTACAGTTGGCAACATCAACATCCAATGTAACAAACCCCTTGTTATTCCCCAAAGACCCTTGTTATAGTGATTGTCACTACCGCCGGGCACAGGTAGATTCCAACGAACGAGGACAGTTGCAATTAGTAGAAACAGATACTGTGTTCCCAAGAAGATCAAGCAGATTTTTGAAAAGAGCGAGTCGCTGATGACCAGTCGATCATGTTGGGCAGCAACTGGATTGACGAGCTGAACGATGATGGGGGAAGCCACAGAGAAAATGGCACTGGCGCAGAGAATGAGGCCATAGTAGATGAAGAAGCGAGTAGCCCAGCTGATGCACAGATAAAGCCCGGGAATTCGGTATGTCTTGACAATGAAGTAGTGGAATACCTCACCAGCCCCGATGGTCCATCGGCGAATTTGGAGGGCCCATTCGCGGATTTCATCTCCATAGTTGGCGCCGGAAGTCGGACCGTTGATTGAAATGAGGTTCAATGGCCGGATGCGAATTTCTCGTTGTGTCATGATGGTGTAGCGGATTAAGGCAATAATATCTTCCATCTGATAAGATGGGTGAGTAAAGGCGCCCTCTTCTAACAACTTGACGCTGAGAGAGTAATGGGACATTGGATTGATGTTCCATGGAATCAAAACACCCATGAAGAAAAAGGTACGCAGAACACCGGTAATATCGACGAAAAAAGGCATGGATTCGCGCTTATAGATAATAATGGATTGCCAAATGGACGAATGACGGTCGACGGGATCCAGCTTGTAGTACTGGGTTTCTAACTCCAGCATGTACTCCGGATCGAAAACGGAGTCGCAGTCGCAGTTGGTAAAGATATGTTCGTATTTGTCATAGTTGTATTCGACATCTTGACGGAGAATGTGCAAACCTTGGCGACAGGCGTAATTCATGTTAGAGCACTTGCCGCTGATCTCGCCAGGAATGCCCGAGGGGTGGAAGGTGACGATGAGACGGAGGAATTTACCCTCGTACTTTGCGTAGATCTCGCTGTATTTGGCTTCCTTATCAGGTGTACGGCATTCCATGCCGATGATGACAGAGAGCTGGGATTTGGCATTTTTTTGCAGCACAAGAGAGTCCAAGGTAGTTTGAAGTACGCTCATAGGCTCCTTGTACAAGGTCATAGCGACTATGTGACGGATTGCTGAGGTATTGTTGGCCATGGCATCAGCTGATTCGACATCTTCAGCTTTTTTATTCTTGAGCTTGTTTCGATTATTGATGGCCAATGTTCGTCGAATGGCGCAGATAGTGGCTATCAGCCAGATGACTTGGAAAAGACCAATTATGATTACTATGACGAGGTTGGTTGCTTGATTGACGTAGGGAACAAACGGCATCCATAAGGGGAAAAGAAGAAAGATGAAAATCGTCGAGAGAAATAATAGGTTCCAACGGATATAGCGGTTGGCTGCCTCTAGTTTCGCAGCATTGATGCCACTATCTAGGTCCTCATGGGAGGAAGAGGAAGAGGAGGAGGATGGTAACGACGAAGGCATATTTGGGCAACTTTGCTGGTGAATCGATGGAGGAAATTTTACAACAGAAGAACGAACGTGGACAGCTCTTCGCTTTTGTACCTGGTAAGTGTGTACTTACTCGTTGTTCCAAAATTCAAGGATCATTTATCTCGGTACACTCCTGAGGCGTCATTGGCATGTCTGATTAGGGCTGGAAGTGGCGCCACGTGCATTGATCTTGGAAAGTCCTCTGTGGGTCCGCTGTTGACCACACCGACATGCGTCGATCTGCTGTCAAAGTCATGACTGCGCAGCATGCACATGAATTCTCAATTATGAGTTTGAAATTATTGTGAAAACGATTGTATCATTGATAAGACATTTACAGCAACAAAGGTTTTCCATGAGAACAGTATCGTGTGATGTGGCGTTGATGTGGCTGGCGTCGGCTAGGGGTCTAGAACCCGGAACGGAAAAGCGCCAGCCACAGTATTGTCATGAACCATTTACGAAGGCGCACGAGAAGTGGGCATTTATTGTATTGTTGACTTGAGGCTACCCCTTATAGAGATCAAAGCAGTAGTTGAAGACAATATTCTTTTGCAATCCAGTACGGACAAAAGCCATCAAGGCTAGCCTCGTCCTTAGTCCGTACGGCGACAGAATCGCGAGAGCGCATAAATCCTCGCGGTACGCTAGCTCCATCAGAATACTCTTGACTAGAGCTTCACCTTTAGATATATTTCCTCTGGTACTCCTAACAGACCATTCTTTCCGTACAAGTACGAATACATACAGTGAGAGAGTGCCAGCAACAGCCGTGCTAAAAGGGTGATGAATGCATTGTCTTGGCCACTGAAGCAGAAGGACATCATCAAGGGACGCGAACGTGTGAACGGCTCTGCCGTATTTTAAATTCTACATTCACGCTTGGCAATTCATCATCTCTCTCCAAAGTTGGGTATATGCAGAAACTTGACTTTGAACGTACAAAAGATCTAGAAGGTTCATCACATCTATATGCTCGGCTGCTTAATTCATAAAAATGAATGTGTATTTCAAGTGTAAAGAGTTTTAAGACTTGTAAGTTGGTAATAGTATGTATAGTTCTTCTTTTACCCTCCTCTTTGTACCTTATATTATGTCCATGTCTGAATAGCATTGGGACCTCATACCCGCATACCCCTTGATTAATCCACCACAATATAAATTAAAGTCCATTCTGAAGTCAAAAGCAGAGGTAGCGTTCCCAGTAGCTATGGAAGCGCTCTGGAGGGCAGGCCAGTTTACGTCATTGATACCGACCGCATAATCCCAGTCTTGATGAGGATCGGCGTTGAAAATGATCTGCCAGTAGAACCACGGAATGCCAGCAGCGTCAAACTGTGAGGCCCAAGTGAGGATGTTGTTGTCGCGCATGCCGGAATCGAGTGGGGAACCACCGTTACACGCGTTTTTAGAAGCATCAAGGTAGCATGCACTCCGTTCTTGCATAATAAGCTTCTTGCTAGCGTTTTGAGCTTGTGTGACGTATGATTGGAGGCTCGAAGTATCTAAGTCTCCCACCCCATAAGCGTGAATCCCAATAACATCGATTGCGTCGCAGGAGAAGTATGGAGCTTGGACAGAAGTAGCAAGATGTGAAGCGCCGCCACTGGTAACAAGAGTGTCGGGGTTATCATTCATGTTGTCCTTGATAGCCTGAGCTATAGTGCACTGCCATGCAGTAAGTGTATCTGGGCTTTCCTCCGACACATGCTAGCTATGATATAGATGGAATTTGTATGTTACACAAAAAATACGTTTTCATACATAGGCTCGTTCTGGGCTTCATAAGCAAAGATAGGCTCAGAGCTCTCTTCCCTCTATTTCTTATCCTGTTGTACATAAAGATATGTCTAAGGTAATTATTAAGAAGTTGCAGCGCTGATTAGCAAGGGATGTGAATCACTCTCTTTTATTGTTGTGCTTAACAATCGTGACGTTACTATTTTTCGACTTCCTACCACAGTATGTAAGATAAGATTAGCTCGTTTTGCAGATTGAAGAATATCACATAAAATCACGATAGTCTATAAGCTGCGCACTCCTGAATGGAAACTTCCTGGAAGCCTCCTGGAAACTACCCCGCATGATCACGTGACCATACAATAGCTTAACTTTTAGTTTCTGGTGCTTCACAACGGCCCAATCGGCGTTCAGGCCTACAATAATCTTACCCTGATAAGTAACAAGTTACGCGATACTTTGATAGTTAGCCCAGTACTGAAATCGACTCTATCTTCGCGGCATTGCCTTTAGTATAGTAATCTCTTGAGTCGAGTCCCTTACAGAAGATTTTGGTGAGATTCTTGGCGCGTGCTGAGTCAGGTTTGTACCTTCAATGTGGTAATCGCTACCCGGGCCATATACCTATTTTGTACCTTATCCGAATTACTAGTTTGGCTAGACGTCCCGTAAAACACGTCATTTACTAACCCTTGGCCACCCCATGAGCTAAGCCGCATCACCGGTCCTTGGCAATAACGCTATTTACTTAATTCACAGGTTTTAGGCGTCCGCTCACGCCTATCCTTTCTTGGTTATATTTTCTAGGTTACTCCGAGTGAACAACCTCTTTAGCTTGTTCAGCTAGTTTCCCTTCGCCTATCACATCGAGCGCCTGTCACAAGATTCGAACCCAGAAAACGACCCTCGGGACGGTCTAGTACCGACCACGTGCATAGGAGTATATAATCCCCGCGAACCATAAGGAAGCTCTTTAAGGATTCGTTTTAATTCTATCCTTTTGATATAACCTGTGCCTACTCGCGGAACACCTCACAGCGCCCTTCCGTCCACATAATCCACCAAACCATGGCTACCACGGACCTCACCTTTCTGCATTTCAATGATGTTGTATGTCTCAAGTTCCCACTCCTTGTCCGCCTGCCTTGTTGTTCATACCTTCGCTCCCCTTAATCCCTCTTTCCCCTACGCCAACTTACAGATTTATAGTACCACATCGACAACCCCACCCTGGTTGCAAAGTTTCTAACAAAATTGCGCTCTTGGCGTACCGAATATGCGCAATCAAAGCCGTACACGATTTTTAGCGGTGATGTTTTCAGCCCGAGTCTCGAAGCAAGTATCTTACGAGGGGATCATATGGTCACATTGCTAGAAGAACTCGGGATTGATATTGCGTGTCTCGGGAATCATGGTAAGTCAAGTCTTCGTTCTAGGCCGGACGAAGAGGGTCTAGAGGTGTAAATCTCTTCGTGCTAATGCTGGTATCTTACGAACAGATTTCGATTTTGGTGAAGAGAGATTAAGAGAGTTGAAGGAGAAGACAAGGATAGAGTGGTTATTGTCAAATGCGATGAGCTCGAATAGAGGACAAGACAAGGTGAACAAGAGTGTCTGTGATGAGATGGGAAGATTGCGGGAGAGCGAATTGCTTGCGGGGGCAAAAATGTGGCACACGGCTGTATTGCAAGGATATAAAGTAGGATTTTTCGGACTGGCGGGTAGGTGAGTGAATAACTAGGGACAGATGGCGTACCCCATTGTACTGACCGAGTCATAGCGACTGGCCGTCAAACTGTAAAGGCCTGCCAGAATGCTGCATTATCCCACCGGTAGAAGCGGCACGGGCACTTTCTCAGCAACTTCGTAGGGTCGAGAAGTGCGATTTTGTTATTGCCATTACTCACATGCGCTTGGTGGAAGATCTCGGCGTCTCGGAGGCGTTAAAAGACCCTGCAGATGATTCTAGGATAGACCTACTTCTGGGAGGACACGATCATGATCTCCTAAGGAGATTTGAAGGGGAATTGACATACGACGACCCTACCATCATTGACGCCAGTGTACCCAACTCTGAAGTAATCACCGGGAATACTGGCATGACACACGATGCCAATGGGGCGGTTCGCATCGTGAAGTCCGGGTCGGACTGGAAGAATCTCAGCCTTGTGCGTCTCCAGGTATCCCGGTCAGCCACGGGTGATGCAACTCTGCACAACGTCTCCGTCGCGCAAGTCGCAGACATGAACAAACTCGCTCACGACACTGACGCTTTTTCGTCCTCCCTAGCTGCAGTCAATCACTCTCTCAAACACGTAAACGAACACATGTCCACATTCACCTCCCACGCACTCCTTCTCTCGCCCATGCCCCTCGAAGGCACAGGCTCCATCGTCCGCTCCCGCGAGACAAACCTCGGCAACTTCCTCGCCGACATGATTCGCGCATACTATGCCGTCGACATTGCCCTTGTCAACAGCGGCAGTATCCGCTGCGATCGCCTCATCCCCAGCACCACAAGCACAGGCCAGCCGCTCACAGTACGTGACATGATTGACGTTCTGCCGTTCAACAATGCGCATGTAGTCAAACGTGTCCCAAGTTCTGTTCTGCTATCTGCACTAGAAAATTCTGTCAGCGACGCACATACCGACGGGCGCTTCTGCCACTTCTCGGGCCTCAGCATCGTCGCAGATTGGTCAGCACCTGAGAACTCGCGTGTAGTAAGTGCTACGTTCCATCCTGGCTGCGGTGGCCAGCCGGTCGAGATCTCGTGCGATGGACAGCGAAGTTTTACAGTCGCGATGGTGGGTTTTATCGCGGATGGATTTGATGGGTATGGGTGCTTCAAAAGCTGCGAGACACTGGTGGACGAAGAGGGCGCAATGTCGGATACGGAGCTTCTACTTAGGGTGTTGGGATATGAACGAAGAGAGCAAGGGATGCATGGGGATGAAGCTGGAATTGAGAGGGCGAGAACCATCGTGGTCAAGGAATGGGTTGGAGAACCAAGGTTGCCGGTCGTGAGGCCCGAGGTGGAGGGGAGGATTAGATTCGTGGATCGTGAGAAGGGCTATAAGTTATAAGATCTGAGGAGTTGAGGTGGTAGCGTTGATTTAACGATCATAAGAATTTGCATGAAGTGTGTATTGTCATATCATGAAGCTATCTATGATGTCTTCTTGCCTGCCTTATGCATCTCCATTGATCATATGACGTGGACTGATTGAGAACAGGACATCTGTGATGACGTGTCCAGAGCTCCTCGGCCATCTATTGCTGGCTTGAGAGGTTCGAGATACCTACAATCTGGCCATAGCCCTATCATTGTTAGCATAAGCCACGTCGCTTCTGCTTCCGCCAGCGCCTTTGGCCGCTGCAAAGGCCTCCCGGGCAACCTGATTAAAGCCCGCAATGTATCGTTTCACTATCTTCTCATCGCTGGCTTGTGTCCACACGGGCAACTTGATTGCAGTATTGTAAAAGTTCAGAGCATTAGGAAATTCCCTAGTTTCCTGTGACTTCTTCCACGGCCCAGGAGTGCCAAAGCGCGGAATCGCCTCTGCAGTATTGGTGAAGAGTGGAAGGTCATGCAAAAGACCCGTACTATTGGGAATATCGACCTCACATAACCCAGCGATCTCATTCAAGTGCTGCACGAAGTTCTCTCGAGTTAGGCCTGTCGGTGCGCGCGAAGCATCAAACTGCATGACGAAGGCATACCACGCGTGTTTAACCTTGCGTTGATCGTCAATGACAGGCATTTTCAAGAAAGGAATTTCTCTCAGGCCAGAAATGAGCTGCTTTGCGTACTTCTCCCGGTACTTCTGCGCTAGTGGGTGGGTGTCCAGTTGTATATTGGCCATGGCGATGGCAAGAGGGTGAGCACGTAGATTGAGGCCCAGACCCGTGAGCCAGAACTTCCGGAGAGGATGGTCTTGGGGAACCTCTTGCTTTGCACGCTTGTTGAAATGGCCGTGAGACACGGCATGCGCATAGTAATCGGTCGAGTTGGTAGCAAACACACCAGCCTGGCCTCCGGTGATGTTCTTCTTGGCCTGAAGAGACCATGCTGCCATGTCTCCCCAAGTACCCACCATCTTCCCGTCGATCATTGCAGTGTGTGCGTGCGAGCAGTCTTCAAGGACCTTGATGCCGCCATTCACGGATTTGGCGTTGGCCACGATCTCACTCATTCGGCACGGCAGACCCCACATATGGGTGACGATGACAGCTTTGGTCTTGGGTGTTTGGCGTTTCAAAATCTCGTTGGGGTCTATGTTACCGTCCTCGAGACAGTCACAGAAAACTGGAACGGCTCCATATTGCAGCATCGGAGTTGCCGTGGCAAAGAAGGTGTATACAGGGCACAGTATCTCGTCACCTGGCTGCAGACAAAGAGCCTCGAACATATGCTACAAACATCATGAATCAGTATGATTGGCACATGGATTCCATAACACGTAAAACTCACAAGAATCGCAATCGTGCCTGAACTGCACACCAACGCATGCTTCAACCCATGCATATCTTTCCATCTGTCTTCAAACACTTCGTAGATCCCAGAGCGATTGTAAATAGAGAGAGTCGAGTGCATTTGTTCGATGGTGGCTTTTTCAATCTTAGGGGTAATGATTGGCCATTCGAAGTCGGCTTCAGCTCGCGATGCTGCTTTGACAATCTCACTTGTTCCAGATATCTGTGATTTCTTTGCTGCGTCAGATGTGATCACAGTATCATAGTGAGCTTCCAAAGTACAAGGGTATGCGGCTGATGCATCCGTAATGTAGTCACCAAAGCCACGAACCATCTTGCGGACTATGGTTTGCTTGGACGATTCATCCTGGATCGACAGCATTGTGATTCCGTCCGGACCAAGTAGCGAAACCTTCTTATCGTCCAATACAGCAGTGCCTGACGTCCCGGTTATGACGACAGATTCGGAGTCTACATGTGCGACACGCGAAAGATGCACGCTTCCAATGATAGATTGTTGATCCCAACGCAAAGAGATTTCAGCGACATCTTCGCCGGCATAGGTCTGGAACGGGCGGACATCATCGGCTTTGAGAGAAGTCAGAGTGGAGGGGGGTCCAAAAAGCCAGACCAGGATATCTAGCATGTGAACACCGAGATCTTCCTGCAAAAATGTTAGTTGCCGTGCTTCAGTCATCCAGAAAGATTAGGTTGGATGTTGGGGAGTTAGGAGTGAGGGGGATGATTACCGTGACGCCTACACCAGACGCTCTCCAGCTCGCGTCGAGGGTTTGAATGTTACGAGCAAGGGTGGCGCGAACTGAGACAACACGACCAAGCATAGGTAGCAAGCTCGATAGCTGTTGGTACCTCGGTTCAAATCTCTTTTGGAAGGTGACACCAATCTTGACAGGCAGCCTGCTTAGATCCTTCCACTCTTCGACATCATTGGCAGCAGGCTTTTCCTTCAAGATATGGACCCCTGCCTTTGACAATTGTCCAAGACAGTGCTCGTACACATGATGTGGCAGACAAACGAGAGCAAAATCCGGAGTATGGTTTGATAGAAGTTCTTCAATGGTAGTGAAGGTTGGAATATCGGGATGCTTGCGTGAGAATTCGGAGAGTCGTTTCTCATCTGCATCGCAGACCGCAATGACAGACTCAGAAGGAGAGCCATAGATGGAGAGAAAATGCGTCTTGTACCCGCGATGGCCTATTCCAACGATAGCTATACGATAGTGCGAGCTGCCACGGCTTGCCATGGTATTGTATGGGGGGTGATTGAGAAGTTTACGAGCTGAAAGATCAAAGATTGCAATGACACAGTAGAATAGCAAGATAGAATATCAGAGTACTTTTGAGCAAGTGAGTTGTAACTTTGAGTGAATACAGGAGACCGTAAGGGCTTCTTAACTATAATTATATGCTGGTTGTTTACCCTCTTTCCTGACTATTACTAAGGACCCACGATGAGTGAAGAACCACTAGCACGTTCTCGTAGTAAGCAGTCATGTGATTTCAGCAATGACAGCTGCCCCTATGGCGTCATTAGGGATAGGGTTACTGTTGTATGCAAGGTGTGCTCGGTGAGGTTTCAGTACAAATAGAATAATTGGCTAGAATCCCCGATGCCAAGGATCGTGACGCAGGGCACCGAGATCTGTGACTCGAATGAATCTCTGCGCTCTCGTGTGCGACCTTCGAAATAATCCTTCGTTCGGAGTACGTAAGTGCATTCGAGTATTACTTGCTCAACAATGGACGCCGGAACCCCGTGGGGTAATCTTGGCGCAAATCCATTCAGACGATCAACATCCTTCTACGGTTGTAGCTACTGAAAAGGAAGGTAAGTGAGCGTGCTGATGTGATCGTATTTCATCCCTTTTAGCTGAGCTAGCCCTATGTACATCTATTGGTGGCATAAACCCCGAGCGCTCTTGGCATGACCCAACAAAATCCTACGCTGAATTTTGCCGCTACTTGCTTTTGCGGAGTCTCCTAATTCTGATATACATGATTAACAGTAACTACAAAAATTCGAACTACAGTATCAGAGACTAAGAATTACTAAGCGGTCTGATTGGCTGTAACGGTAGAATCCCTGAATCTGAGCCAATTGGGTAGCTTACCGGCTCTCGGATATCGGCATCTTATACTATGCCCCGACAATAACCGATGCAATCAACTACGCTTGTAGACCTATATAACCACGGGCTTGGAAGAATAGTGTAGTTTCCTTGAAGCTTGGCGAGAATTGAACGAGTTTGACTCATGTCCGAAGCGAATGAACAGAAGCAAGGAGCACGTGATGAGCATGTACAAGCAGACACAGTGAGTCCCTGCTTCGCTAAGCAGGGATTTAAATAGGGTTTCTTTGTTGCACTCAATATATAAAGGATACGTCGCTTTCTCATTCCTGGGCTGCTTTTACCTGTCGCATGTGGTTACAGACTGGTTCACTCGCCACCTTCCCAGTCCCCTTGCTCCCAATCACACTCGAATCTCCGAGTCTGTCAGACCAAATCTCAAGAGCTCTCTCTGATATCAATCTCCGGCCCCCAAGCCATCATGGCTCAAGAAGAAATACAAGAGCCAGATGAATCCGTCCAACGCGGCGTTGGGGAAGCAATTCCAGCTACAAAAGTCGAGCAGGAGAAGGTCGAAGATGACATGCGCACTCCGACGACCTCGACTTTGGATGTGGGCGCAGAGCAGCTCCCAAAGGGCTGGAGATTTGTTGCCATTTTGACTACTCTCATCCTCTGCTGCTTTCTTGCCGCCCTCGACATGACGATTGTTGCAACCGCTGTCCCAGCAATTGCCGACGCATTCCAATCTCTCGACCACGTAGGATGGTACGGCTCTGTGTTTTTCCTCACGCAAGCCACTTTCCAATCAACATGGGGTAAGGTCTACGGCATGTTCGATCTCAAGCGCATGTTTCTATGGTCCATCGCAATTTTCGAAATCGGGTGCCTGATCAGCGGCGTCGCGAAAGACAGTTCGACCGTTATTGCAGGACGGGCCATTGCTGGTATTGGAGCATCCGGGATCATAGGTGGCGTTTTCGTCATCATTGCCTTCGTTACCAACGAGCGATGGAGAGCTGTGTGCATCGGCATCATCGGAGCAACATTCAGCTTCGCTAGTGTAGTAGGACCTCTCATTGGCGGTGTACTTACCACTGATGTCTCTTGGCGATGGACATTCTATATCAATCTGCCGATAGGTGGAGTAGCTGCCACAGCCTTCATCGCGATCTTCCAAACACCACAGGCAGCGAAGGACGCAAGTAAACCACACCGATGGCAAGAGCTTCATCTCGAGTTGGACATTGTCGGCACAACGATTATGACTGCGTCTATGATTTGCTTCCTGCTGGCTATGCAGTGGGGCGGTGTTAGTAGAGAGTGGTCTTCGGCTTCCGTGATCGCGACCTTGGTTCTTTCCGGCGTCCTTGTCCTCTTCTTCATTGTAAACGAGGTCGTCATGGGCGATCGCGCGCTCATCCCTTCTCGCCTTCTCAAAAGATGGCCTGTTTGGCCAAATTGCATCTACACATTCTTGGTTTCGGGTGCCTATTTTCCCCTTGTATACTTCCTTCCGGTATACTTCCAGGCAATCCAAGGTGTCAGTGCCGCACAAAGCGGCATCCGGAACATCCCACTGATACTCGCTGTGTCCCTTGCAACCATCTTATCGACTTCTTTCATGGGTAGAACTACGCTTTGGACTCCACCTCTCATCCTAGGTGCTTTTGTTACTGTTGCTGGGTCTGCGGTCGTATACACTCTAGACCTCTCGTCCTCGTCGGCGCAATGGATTGGGTACCAAGTCCTTATCGGGCTCGGTATTGGAGTCTCGATGGAGGTGGCTCTCGTTGCAAACCAGCAGAAGCTTGCGTCTGATGATATTGCCAGTATGGTTGGCATGACCATGTTCTTCGAGTTGCTTGGTGGAGCTGTATTCGTATCCGTGGGACAAGCTCTTTTTGCTAACGGTATGCTTAACTCTCTGAGCAATCTTGCGCCAAAACTGGATGGAAAGAATGTGGTAGATGCTGGTCCATTAAAGATAAGGGAAATGTTTGACAACGAAATATCTGCAGTGTTATCAAGCTACATGGATGGCTTGAAGCATGCCTTTGCTCTCGGAATCGCATGTGGGGCCGCAACAGCCTTTCTATCAATCCTTATAGTGGTAACGAGAGTTTTCGGGAGGCAGAAATCCACACCCCGTTCATAGAACGATGAGTGAGTTGTTGTATGATTACTCCCGATGTCCTAGAAAGAAATCTCCTGCCAGTAGGGTCGTGGGAGGTCGCTTTCGAATTCATAATTCGACAAGACATTCTTCTAGGTTTGCACTATAGCTTACAAAATCTACTTTTAATGTTATCTAAAACTAGCAACAGCCTTCAAAGGTTAAGTCGGGGTTGAGTTGAGGTTACAGGGTTACATAAGCTAATCCAACCTCAACTCGATTCTGACCAATCTACCATTATGTGAGGCAAACTGACCATTCTTCGTAGTGACGTATCGTTATGCAGAGTCCTTGTTTTGGTGGAGTATCAGCAAATTTTGGGCATATGTCCGTAGGTTGCATTATTCCTTAGTGCTATTGTGGAGACGTTATCCCCACAAACTGAGGTGGAGAGTCAAACGGAAGAGAGTGAGACAAGCAGCAAGTGGTGGCCTGACATCTTGGAGTCGACAGATTCCAAGACTCGGATTCTTTTAGCTCGACAACATCGGATGACGTGTGGGCTGAAGACTAGTAATCTTTTGGATGCGTCTGGCAAGGTTCCGAAGAGCAGACAGAATGCCCAGACGTTGAAATACGTGATTCTATATTGAACCCCACAATCAGGCAACCCATGACAATAGAATGAACACTGGAGAGGGAGCCTTAGATGGAATGATCTGCATCTTCTAATGTATCTTGAGGGCAGAGAGCGCGCTGACGCGATGACTAGTGAGAAAAGGGCAAAAGGTAAGCCCGGGAAGTAGCGAGAAGGATGTACCAAGGCTGATTTAACCGCAAATAGTGGGACCATTCCAACAGCAGTGCGGCTGAGCCGAACCTTGAAAGTTGTGAATCTCTTTTCAAACATTGCCTGAACACAGGAAAAGATGACACAGTCGCTAACCTTAAGTAGACTAGCAACAATGTCATGGTTTGCGCCTACGGGGTGCATAGTGCAGTGCGGCTTTCGGCTCACTCTCGTATCGGTCCGATAGCCGCCCGTCCGCTTACCCGACCTTCCTAGTTGCACGCTGACGATACTCGCTCTAAACGGTAGAATATCTTGGCAGCTGTAGCTTACGTAGTTGATGATGGAGCTAAGGCATGGTAGGAAAGTTGTGTGCAAGCGCGACGAAAAGCACCAGATTCATGAGATACGGCCCCCTATCGTGGGTTGAATGAGGATTCTATTAGGAGCAAGATAATTCGTCATTAGCTAAGGAATCTACTAATGCGAATAAACCTGTAAGTTCAGAAAGAGGAACTGGATAAGTATTGTTTCAGAATGCGTATAAGTTGTGAAACTCTACTTTGTATAACTCACCTGGTCAGCAAGTTGTGACTAGATGCTTTGGCAGTTATCTACGAACATTGCCAGTTCTCCTCTTAGTTTTACTCTCAGTTATCTTCTCGCAGCGCAGTCATGTCTCCCGCCCTGTTGTTGCCCCCTAAGTCTGGGTCAGCCTATACTATCGTCCTCCACGGCAACGACGCAACTGGAAAATCTACTCTGGTTCCGGCTCTCAGGGCAGCTGGTGAGGTTGTTTATGCTCGTGGGGACGAGGATCCTACATTAGAAGATGATATCATCGTTAGAAGCTTCGACAAACTCACATTACAACTTGTCGACGACGATCGTACCTCCCTCCCTACATCGTACACAGATAGAGATGGGATTCAGCGCAGAATCGTGCGGATAATTCTTGATGCTGACCTCTCTGTCCTTCAAGGGCGGCTCACGAAGCGGTCGAGCATAGACAAGTGGGAGACTGAAAAATCTCTCTTCTACTTCCGCGCGCGATTCCTTGTATGTTCTTTTCATATCACCTTACCATTAGGCAAAATTAATAAATTGTCAGGAACTAGCTGCGTTCTACGGCTTGCCCGTCGTGGACACGGGAAATAAGGGCGTTGACGAAACTGTGTCTGAGATTATTAGCCTCGCCCGCAATCCCAAGGTCCTTGCGGTCTTCTCTATGCTTGCCTTGCGCACACTAACTCCTAACGACGTTGCCTCCTTAGCTAATCGCCGCGCGGTGATTTCAGGAGTAGACTACACCCAGCGGCTAGAAGAGATCATTGCAATCGAGTGCGGCGAGACGTCCATGTTTACACCTGAAGACGTTTATGCTCAATGCTCCCGCGACCCCGGCCTCGTGCATGCGCTTGTGAACCACTATGATGACTTACACGATGAAAATGCCTCCCTACGCCTTCGCCTGGTCGGTGAAGGCGAGTCGAAGCAAATCTACAAGGTCGAGACGTCTCTGACCCGTCACTTCGACAATCAGATTCTTATCTTCCTTAAGCCGACTATCTATTCGCACAGCAAGCAGGCGACGGCAGAAATTGGAGGTCTCAGTGCAATCCGTGCAACTGGCTCTCGTCTCTTCCTTGAGATGCTCCATCGTGCAGGAATCAGCCATACGTACAGAGGCCTGAACACGCATGGGCTTATCTGGGCCCACAGCACTGAGATTACGCCGATTGAGACCGTGTACAAGCAAGTTTGCACGGGAACAGACAAGCATTCCTTCTTCGGCATACTCAGCGACTCGAGCGTTACATTGCCAACGGGCCACTACAGGCGTGGGCCGTACGTCCGTTTCGACTGGCGAAACCCGAACCATACGTACAAGGGCACCAACCCTGCGACACACCCGTTCTACCATCTCATGGAAGCGTCTGTTGGTAAGGACGTCTTCTACAACGAGTACCTAACAGCGCGCGCAAAGTCGTTTGGGGACAAGTGTGTACCGGAGGAGCTCGTGCACAGCGTGCAGAGGGTCGAGGCATCGGTGGAGTCGACCATACGCGTCTTCTTCACGATCCAGTACTATCTCAACCAAATCGGGCTCGAGGTACAGGACGGATGCATTATGCTCGACCAGGCGGGGCGTTCGGTGTGGTCCGAGATCAACCAGGACTGCATGCGCATCAAGCGGCGCGAGGTGACGAACGCGAAAGACGGGGAGGCATTCGACAAGGACGTCTGGCGGACTGGTGGCAGCTGTGTTGAAGAGATGATTGTCGATAAATGGACCCAGCTCAACCAGCTCCTCGGCGCGCACCTTGGTGGCCGCCCATTCCACGAAGGCGAGATGGTTGCCCCGTACGAGCCATACGGCCTGCACGCGCGCAAAGTGCTCGCGGACTCGACGCTGACGCTGACGCCACGCTACCGGGCGCTGTACGAGCGCCTTGCTGCACATGATCGCTCCCGCCGGCGGGCCGTGTCGACGGACGAGGATGAGGGCGCATCGGAGCGTCTGCTGGCGCTCATGCAGGCCCATGTCTGGCAGCTTACCGCCGCCGGCCCGCCCCGCGATTCGCATCATGACGAGGAGGCGGGGGCCATGGTTCAGCTCGCCAACACATACGCCCGCCGAGTGGGACTGTCGCCAGCGCAAGTGAGGGCATTCAGCAACGCAGATGCGGATGGGGATGTCGATGCCGTGCTCGCGCGAGCAGTCACTCCGCCGGGTTCCATGGCCATTGGCGTGACGGCGAGCAAGTACAAAGACAAGACAGATCATTTCGCCCTCGCCCACCTCGGCATAAAGCTCATCCGCCCCGAGGGCCGCTGCCTACGCGTCGACTACAAGATTGTCGACACGGCAAAGTTCGCAAAGGCGTTCGGCGAGCGTGTCCATGTGCATTTCGTATCTGCCAAGCCAAAGGACATGCCGGGCCTCCTTGCCCAAGGCACGCTCGACATGGCCGTGACATACAGCTCCGTCATGGACAACTTCCCCACCGTCACCCGCCTCGTCGCTTCCGCACCAGATACTGACATCAAGCTCGCACTCATCCGCCGCCGTGGTCAGCAAATCAACCCGCGCGCATGGACTGCCGACAATCCCGCACGCATCGCAGCAGAGCATGTGCGCATGGTGCGAACATACCTTGCTAGCATTGGCGTACCACGGGACACGTACAAGATTGACCATGTACTCGGCTCCTCTGAATCATACCTAGTCAACGACCCACGTGAGACTTATCTTCTCTGCGATGCTATCGTATCTACTGGCAGCACGCTCAAAGAGAATAATCTTGACGTCTGGCAGGTCGTTAAAAGCAAGGGCGACATCGTCGTCGGCCTCTACCAGCGACTTTGACTCGATGTACCTCACGAGGGGGCACAAGTCATCTAGGGTCTATTCACTTCTCTACTTTATCACTATTTTAGGTACAAATCGTTGATACAAGAGTGCTTGCTAGCGATATAGCTTATTATAGGCAAAGAGGCCTTCGAACCACTGTCTATTAAACTATAATATTACAAGAAGAAAGATGATAGGAGAAAAGCTATTGTGTGAGATTCTGTACCTTATACTACTCTATTTTGGCTATTTAATATACCCGCCACTTTGCGGGCAATCTTGGTATCCTTGAAGTTGGACTCTGGAACGAGGATAATCGACCCAGCGATCGATACTCCCTCGTGTGTACGTCTCGGGAATGACACATCTCGCATCCGACCAAGGCTTACGATTTCATCAAGGGACGGGCATGGAGGGAAGAGGATAGTCGAATGCGGGCTACGTCGTAATGTTAGTATGACGCATATGGTCTAATTGAGATGATAGGTGGGGGCATGCTCGACGAGGCATGGACTAGTTTCCAAGCTACTTGGTCTTGTCCTGAAAGAATGCATTATTTGTTTTGATATGCCGGCCACTAGTTGCTTCCTCTTTGATACTTGTTAGACATGCTCATCAAATCCTGCACCTCTTTGGTAACAATCACATCTTTCACAGTGTAGGCAGGTCTATCTGATGGTCTAGTGGCGGCTTCGTTAAGAGCTGCACTCGCCTTATCCACTTGGTGAAAAAAGGCCCTGTTTCTAGCTAGCAACGCAGCAACCCTCGATTTGAAACTCCCTTTCCTTCCTAGGTAAAGTGTCACATGTCGTTTGTTTGAGAAGGGGGAGCTCGAGAGTGAATAAGAAAGGCGAGACCCATCGAACCGATAATCTAGACACCTGAGCAGGGACTAGATCTCAGATCGTGGGAGAGGCCGATCAATACCGGAACGCTCTATAGTGATATATAATGCCCTAGTGGAGAACAGGTAGCTTGGTTCTGGCTGGCTGGACGTCCGAGCGATGTGTGATGACCTCACATGATGACTGTTCACCATGCCTGCGAATGGAGGCCCACCACACTGGCTCCTGCAACTGATTGACATGTTTAACAAGCAGATGCCAGGTCTAGAGCGATCAGGTCTCGGTTGCACGCGGTCATTGGACGCAGAAACTTTCCATTTGAACTTTTTTGCGTTTACCTCAGCTCGCCCCTTGCTTCGTGTAGCGTAGTCAAGGTGAACGTGTAGAACCACCCACTAGAGCTTCTCAACTTCATCTGCTCGGAGGCTAGGCATATTGAGGAGTATAAATTAGTTCTCTGAGTAGTAGTATCCTTGAAGATTTCAGATGATGCCCTTGTCGATATCAAATAGGAGCAGAGTTTCAGGGAAAAGATGGACACCTACTACCAAGTCGCGTACACCAACACCAGTAAGGGTAGGTCTTTGGAACAGTCTTCCTTGTTGGCATGCCTCTAACCTGTCATTGTAGCTAACGCCAAATACTACCTCTTCATCTCTTCGGGTAAATTAGACGAGTTCCGCAAGCTCGACACAGCAAATGGCGCGGGGGGAGATATCTTGTTCAATGTGACTGCCGACTTCTAGTATGGGCAGAAGGACAAGAAGGGTATGAACCGGTTCCTTGTATACCACCAAAGCGATCGAGTTGTCATGAAACAGGTATGTGATCCGTGAATCGCTATGTACACTGCATAAGCAGCTTCGTACAAAAGACTGATGTCGCATCCTTCGGGGCCGCTTCGTCGTAGCTGCGTGGGCCAAGTATGGCAATATGGCGCAAGGCTTCATCGATAACTTCCAAGGTGGCTCTAACGCCACAACGACACTTGGCATGACGAACAATTGCTTTGAACACTCGTTGAGGAGGCTTAGTGCGGTTCAACACGCCGCCTTGCTAATACAATGCTTGATGTATTGTAACGTTGCATTTAGCATGTACTCACTGATTATATGGATGTCGAATTGCCATCGAGGTATGCGTCCTGGGTATCAACGTAATAAGTCCAGCCGAATAACATGATATTCTCGTCGGTGCTTAACGAATATGAGTGCAGAGTTTGGACTATCAGGCCCAAGAATGATGCTAGAACTTTGGTTCGGCGATGTTGTTTATGGGTTAGATATTCTGCGACCCTGTGCCATTACATGGCAGACTAGCGTCTTAACTGTTAACGGTCATTCCTCAGCATTTGAGGGTCGCACCCATATGTCAAAGGTGTTCTGAGCCTGCTCATCTAATTGGGAGTAGCGCATGGGGCTATGGCGCTATGGCGCAGCGACCCATGGTCGGCCGACCTGCTTTTTACTACTGTGCTACAGGGCATAATTGATGTATATAGGCCCGCTATTACGGCATAATATACTGCGCTAAGCAGCGATAGTATAGAACACGCACTAATTTCCAGTCTAGATTTGAGTCTAATTCGTAATCATCCTCGTATTCGTCGTTATTATGGCGGTAGGGCCTTCGAACCGGTGAGATCTATACAAACTCGAACACGTAAGTCACACCTAGTTTTCCTAAGTAACGCATGTTTAAAAAGGTGATATATAATTATGTCTGGTTCGTTCTTCTAATAGAGGATGTGTAGTTAAAGAGAAATCTGTTGATTCCTTCAGTCACGCGTACCAGATAATAAGAAAGATCCATCTACCTAAACTACCCCCTATCTTACTAATTAAATATGACAATGATAAGAAGTGGAGATGCTGTACGAATATTGAGTAGAGTTGCCGCTTATTGGTTAGAGTCTGGCCGGCTTACTCCCGAGGCTATAGCTAGCTTACTTACTGGAGTGTTAGTTGGCTTACTTTCGGAGATCGCATAGTGGCTTCGTACTAGTCTACTGTTCCTTAATAGACAGCGGAACGATATAAATATCGAGGAATCTTAAGCACTACCAATTCTCTACATACGTATCCATTATGAAGAATTCTATTATTGTAACTATACTTGCTGTGTTCGTTGCGAGTAGCAATGCGGCCAGATGCTGGACGGCTGGCGCCGCTGAGAATGGATGCTCCGGTACCCAGTATTGGTCTAATTTCGTACGTTAACTAGTATTTTTTTTTACCTACCTTGCTATAATGACGGAGCCTAGTGTCTTAGTCTTCACGAGCAAGAAGATGAGCTAACTTTGATTTAGTGTGCTGCTACAACTGATGACCCTGGGGCGGCCAAAGGGCCTCCAAATAATAACTGCGAATTTAAGGACTACTTTCCCAACATTGGCAAGTCGTATTGTGTACGTGCTACTAACTTTTTGGATAAACACCTACTTACTATTAATAAGTGTACTAAACGCATTTGATAAGCTATAAGCGCATGTGGATGCTGTTTGTTTAGCTACTCTCTAACACGGTACCGACTCGTAAGTAGGTTACGCGCCAGCCATAGCGCCCTAACACTCTCTAATAAACACTAATACATTCATAGAAGTATATAATATCTATAAACTATAAGAATACTATTTGAGAATCTATTTTGACTCTACCTCGATCCATTGATACCTGATAGGAGAAGCTGCTCCAAAGACTAGCGAACGATTGCCCACACTCGTTGAAGAATATGAGAAAGTCATCGCTTATTTCAGAATTCGAGACGAGAGTACCATAGACAGCGTCTGGGACTGTTTCATTGGTCGATAGGGTGGTTTAGGTAGATGAACACGGCGCTCACGGTCTAGCAGTATCTTCTGGTCCTGATCGCAAAGTGTTGAGAGAACAGTATGCTGCAGACTCTGAGATGGGCCGAGTTGAGCAACACTTCGAGCGACTGGAACTGTGTTGAAGAATTTGGAACATCAAGGACACGACTGCTCTTGTTTTGCTGTACCAGAGAACGTTCAATAAAGATTTTCTTGGTTTTCATCCATTTCAGCATCGGATGGTATAAAGATCTAAGTTTCAACCTTTCGCAGGCTCCATAAGCCACATGGGCACCATCACATTTTTTCTTGCGATTCCTGCAAGATTCACATGCAGTTCTTGACCGTCTTAGAGTAGATTGCAGCCCATAACTCATCGTGATAGTGTCAGTCGTGGAATCAGTCAGGCGTACGGACTATGCAAGTGAAGAGATTCGGAACGAGAGAAACTTCAAGCTCTCTATAGATTTGTGTAAAGATCATAGACGTAAATGCAGCAACTAGAATCTAGGATGAGCGATACGGCTCGAGTACAGAGATCTGCTTACCGCAATTACCGCTTCGAAGTGTGGTGCTATCTGAGAATCATTGCGTTAGTAGATCAATGTTATTAACAAATTCCAAACACATATTTGAGCACAGGCTGATGCATGTGAAGAAGAAGAAGGAAGAGTGGAGAAAAAGGGAGGTATAAAGGCTCAGTCAGACACACTGAGGGGCAAGAAGACACCTTGTAATGAGATGCTCCGAACTACATAAGAATAGTGGCTGACTTGGTGGAAGCTAACACTGCTCCAAAGCTGCACTTCCGAGAGTAACGACAGCAGATGTTGTCGAGTAACCCTCTCTGCACTGAGCTCAGCCACTGATGGCCTGAACGCCATTAGGTATAGGGGGCAGGACAACCCTCTCTAGTCTAGTGCGGAAGCCGCAACGGCGTGGGCGCGCATTAATGCGTATAGTGGGATCGATGGCCACAGAATTGACTGCACCACAGACGCGCTAGCTCATCCGTAATCTTTCCAATGTCTGCGATTGTTCTTAAGTACTCTTAGTCCGTTTGTATTTCTCATAGTCTATCTTCCGAATTATTTATTTCATTTTGACGGCAACTGGAGATTGCGGCCGAGTCGGCAAGTAAATAAATACTAAACTAGGGCTGAACATCTTCAACTCGACTTATGTGAATAGCAGTTCCGGAATTCGACCTTCGAGTCCCCCGGTCAACAGTAGAGGATCCTTGACGCTTGTGCATGCCGCGCCTAAGGCTAACAAGGCTCCATTCATGACGCCTAAAAAGATTACGTAGCCTTTTAGGTTGATGATTTCAGCTACGAAGGAGTTATGAAAAAGGTCAGCCATATCAGTTTTTAGCTATGCTGAACCTTGGCTACATTAGCCTTTGATATCTGAAACCTTCGCAATCGATCGTGCGACTTCTGGATAAATCCATCTATCTCAAGCTTGAATGGCTATTATTATGTAGTGCTATCGAATTACCCTGAAGGCTCCGGAGCAGAACATTAACAGATTCATCGTTAACAAAGTCGTCACTTCCCGTGTGATCTATTACTAACCGCCAGGCTTTATTGGTATACCTTGCTTGGTTGCAGCATGATTCGTAATATGTAGTGAATGACCAGTACAAGAGTGATTAACATTGTGGGTGCTGTGAGAAGTCCATTGCGGCTTTTCCTAAGTGTAGAACTAAGCCTTGCTTACTTTTTGTGCCCAGCGTAGTATCTGCGAGCGGCACACGTGAGCTGAGATTCTTAATAGACAACTTGCAAATCAGCCACATAATGGATCAAGAGCGTACCCTTGCCTTATATGGCTTGCAAAGCTCTAATGACGATGCTAGATGTGACTCTGTGTCAGTGTGGTCCTAAATGGATATACACCCTGTCCAATTTCTGCAAGTCTCCTTTCTTTCCGCAGAGTGAGTCTTTGCACACACTGCTCATTTGTTAGTATCCTTGTTCTCTAGCACAAGGGGCAAAGCAAAAGCGATCCGCATAACCAGAAATATAACATCAAATTCAAAACCCAACGTCGAACAAAGGGCCATGATACCACAAGGGATTTAAATGCAACACTTGTGGAACTTGAAATACTTGCAGCATGACTCTACTATGCATTGGATGTTGCCACTGATTTCCCATTCAAACCTATACTCCGACTGTTTGTATTCCCGCCACTGTTGCTACCGATCTTGTCGTTGAGAGATCGGTGATGCCAGTTCGTCATCAAGAGTCAGAAGTGGCTCGCTCAATTTCTCCTATCTCGAAATCCAAGATTAAAGAGGAGTCCTGTGCGACTGAAGAGAGAGACGCACGAAAGCCATACACCGTCGCTTGAGGATGGCAGTAGATTGTGTGATGTTACTCGAGCCTTCTTCACGCATTCTACTTGGTATTCTAGAGGGAGTTACCGTGCCCGTATTCCCCGCTGAGGTCGCTCCCACTCTAAGTCGGGAAGAACCTCTCACGTCATGGCAAATTTGGAAAACTTTAGGCGTTTGACTGGGTACTTTGGCAAACTTCACTGTAACGACCACTGGTGTCACGTTGTGAAAGCTTCAGCTAGGGCCAGCTTCTATCCCCGCTGCCTCTCTTGCGGTCGGGGTCTTCTTGCCAGAATGGCTCGAATGAGTGAATGGGTAAAAAGCAAAATGTAGCAATGGAGTCTCTGACCAGAATGAGGTGGCTTATGTCGAAGAGTAGATCGCATGATGCACGTAGAATCTCTCACAAACGCAGAAAATTAAACCCACTAGTCCGCGTGCGAGTTGCACCACAGGCATGTACGGATAGAATGGTAATAAATAACCTTCTAGAGCAGTGCGGCCTCCATAAAGTCTAATATCTTTACTTGTAATGTGGAACGATTCACCAATTCTCAACCTAGGGCATGGAGCGCGCGTATGACTTTTCCGTGTTTCCTTGCATATTAAATTGCCTGGCAGCCAAGCTATGCCATAACTTAGACATGAGCTAGGCTGAGCAAAAGTATACCCACATCAATGTTACATTGTATCACTCAATATCTTGCTCAGAACGTGTGAAAAGCAGTGCCATACGATGACTAGTAATCATTCTTCAATTACAAGTCTTAACACATCAGCTTAGTGTTGCAGGCCTTGCAACTACAAAGGGTACATCTTTCGAACCTGTTACATAGAAGCAAAGGATTTATAGGATAACGATCAGTCTAAGTAGCAATCTCCTGTTCTATCTAGTAAGAAAAACTTAGAGTAGTGTCATGCAATACAGCTGTGGAGGTAGATTGGAGTAGCAAAGTAGATCACTTAGTGATGCAACATGTTGTAAGTTGAACTTAGGAGCAAAGAAGTCAGATAATATTGTTAGAAGTACGCTGTAGAGGCTAGGCAGCAAACTCGACTTCTCTCTTCTTCTTTGGAGCTCCGTTCCCGGAATCGCATACACCTTTGTTTCCACTACCAGGATTGCAGTACCAATGCCAGTTGTTATCTTCGTAATTGACTGTACCATAGTCATCCCAAAATCCACCAAGTTGGTTTGTGTGCTTGTATGGCAGCTGGTCGCAGTGACCTCCGGCAATAATCAGTGTGCCATGTACGGTATCACTGGCTTTTGAAAGGGCCTCTGCGGCGGTATTGCCCTTGCCAACCTGGCAGTACGGCGATGAGAATACCGCATTTCCGAGACCAGATCCATAGTTCATATTTTGGACGGCAAGAAACAGGGCATGGGTGCTGCTAGCAGCAGCGAGCGTTAGGATAGCTTCCAGCATCGCAATTTTCTAGTGCTTAAGTTAGCATTTCTCTTGTTCACATCTTCGCTATAGCTTACTGCCGCATTTCGATGTTCTGGGAAGATGGATAGAGGAGAGGACGTAGCGCGCGTTGACGATGTAAGGAATGAAGTGGAACCTGTCTCTGAATTTAAGAACCTTTGCTATATGATCGGCTTTTCACATGCTCCGCCAAAAATACTCACAAAAACGCCACGCTTAACTGATTCTGGAACGGAAGCAGTGGCTCTGCTTCAGAAACTGATAGCAAACGCTCTGAAGCTGGCAAGATCAACATGGACGGACTAGAGATACGAAGTATGGCCGTGGCTAATCTGCGAGGACTTTAGTTAGAATCCACTCCAATATCAACGTCTGACGTGTCCATAATTCATCCAGTAAGATAGTTAGGGGCTTCGGCATGGTCTTCAACAATACTGGAAGGTCTCCCGGGAGTACAATGGACGAGTGGATGGGGCGCAGTAAGTGAGGTGTTGTCTTCTGGCCAGAGTATAGGTACGCTGCGTAGCTTCTATTACATTGCCTCACTCTTATCCCCCGTCTAAGTTGAATAAGGAAACTATTGTCTATACTTTCTTCTTAGAGCCGATCCCGCTAAAGCGGCAGCGTCAAACACGGCAGACATGCGTCAAGACATAACACCTAACGGGCCTATTACCTACGCACCTCTTCCTACATACCTGATTTTACCTTTACCTCTCTCTTATCGCTTTGCTCCGGGCGTACATATGCGGGTCCACCGCCCACTTAATTATATTAAGCCTTACTCTCTATCGCTACGCTTCGACGGCATATCCACGGCCGTACCTATGATTCTATTCGTAAGCAAACTGTGGAGCTAATATAACAGTGCATAATCGTGTCGAACATACCTATTAGCTAGTTTCTTCTTATTCTTTATACATAGCCTGACATGGATAGTTACTATCACAGACTGTAACTAGTTTAGAGCGCACATCGCTAAGCTATTATCTCTTCTAGCAGAAGAGTCCAGCGATATCTTCTATCTGTTGGGACTAAGGGCCTGTTTACTTCCGCGGTTGCGTTCTGCGTTTTTATTGCTAGATTTAGGTTGCGCTTTGCCGAGCACGGTATCGTCTCCAAAGACCTAGCCCAAATCTAGTAACAAAAACGTAAAAGGCAAAACGCAACCGCGGAAGTAAACAGGCCCTAAGAAGTAAGTGTCTAACACGTAATTCTAGATTGCGCCTTAGCTAATTATAATCACACATCTGCTAGCACGGAAATCTAAATTTGCGCCTTAGCTGATTGTGATCACATATCTACTAGCACGCAAATCTAAATCTGTGTCACGATACTTTGGGCAGTAGAGGCCAGCCCTCAGGGACCCGTCGGATACCACTTAGGCCAGAGGCGCGACAGCCACAGAGATAGAGTATATAGCCCTACTAGAACCCTTAGGTATTCCCTAAGAATTCGTCTTAATCTCCTTATCTAATATATATTGTGCCTATCTGCGAAACACTATATAATTTGCGCCTTAGCTAGGTAGAATTATACATCTCCAAGCATAGAATGTTACATAGAGTTTAGGTGTGTGCTTCTCTGTTATAAGTAACAAGCAGGATTCACCTATTAACAAGAGACGAGAAAGCTAGAAGCTAAAGACCGTTCACGTTAGAAGGTAGTAATCATCGCTAGGTTAAGGGAGTTACATAATATACTATTGCTGTTACACGAGGTTTTGGTCTATATGTTACGACCAGCCTCAGAATGTGGAGGACATTTCGCCGTTAGATTTATTTAACGAGTAATCTATGAGAAGGCAGAACAACTGCAGGAAACGAAGACACTCATTTAGGACTAGTGTATTACGGATCTGCACGATGCTCAGTGATCAGTATGTCTTAGCACTACTGAGCAACTGAGCACTCTGCATATTAACCTGCAAGCTGCTCAGTGATCAGTATGCCTTGGCACTACTGAGCAACCGAGCATATTGCATGAAGCTCTAGTATATAGCAGCAGGTATTGAGCCCTTATAGCTCGATGTGTTTAACTTAAGTTCTGAGTACAAGTACAATACACAGAGTTATTCTACTTGCCTAAGTTACTGTCCTATTGCACACTGTCTCTCTATCTGCGAAAACTAANCAATAAGAAGCTTGACACCAGAAGNCTTATATTACTTCCACTCGAGCTATACTCTTAACACTATACTCCTCTTACTAGGTCCGCACTAAGGCTAGTAAGCTTTACGTTAGTGTTCCGTAAGGTTTCTCCAGTAAGATAGTAGAGTAGGGTACTCATAAGATAGATAATAATAAGTTTAATAATTTCTAATTTTGTCACGATACTTTAGAGAGTAGAGGCCAGTCCTTAGAGACCTATTAGATACTATTTAGGCCGGAGGCGCGACAGCTATAGAAATAGAGTATATCTTAATCTACTTATCTAATATATATTACGCTTATCTATTAAATATCTTATAATTTCAATTCTTCTACTCTATATTTAGAAGAATAGTTATAAGAATAGTAAAACTTTCTATCTATCTCAGAAAGTATTAAGACTATACATCACTTGATATGTAGCTCTAAAGATAAGTAGATAGCCTAACTAGTTATTAGATAAGTAGATTAAGATAAATTCTTAGAGGGACACCTAAGAGTTCTAGTAGAACTATATACTCTATCTCTATGGCTATCGCGCCTCTAGCCTAAGTAGTCTCTAACGGGTCCCCGAGGGCTAGCTTCTACTATCTTAAGTATCTTGACACTACTTAACTTCTAACTATAACTATTTTCTCTATTATAATTACTAAAATATTATACGGCTAACTATATATGAGGATTTATCTTACTCTAACCTAAATAGAGACTTAGAGAAGTATAGCCTAACCCCGTGTAATAGTCAGGTTTGGTGGGGTGCGCAGCTTACTGATACGCGCAGCTTACTAATACCGCACGTTAGAAATAAAAATTGTTTGTATGGCTACGGGAAGTCTATAGGACTCTGTTATAGACTAGCTCTAATTGGAGCCTTCTAGATAGAGATTACTAACTCCCTCCCTAGTGTGCCGAAGACCCAACCAGAAAGTTTTATTTGCTATTCCCTTGAAACAGACCTAAATTAATAGATCCAGTCTCCTCAATTCTGTAAACATATTTTACAGCACTAGCTTTCCCATCTCGTAAATTTTGCAGTCCTTCAATCACTCCCTTGAGCCCGCCAGGCACAATTTCATAGGGGTGACCCTTCAGCCTACCACTCTCCAGTAATTGCTCTATATAGGTACTCCATATAAACGCAAAGTCCTTATCTGTATTGAAAATCCTCCCTGTCTTGATACACCTAGCCTTGACGCCCTCTGGGTATGTAAATGCCTCTTTGTTGCGCGCGAACATTTCCGGGGGCAATACGGTTGCTACTAGTCCGCCGTTCGTATCGATAAATTGTGTAGTCAGTTCCAGAGAGCCATGCTCGGAGATGGCGTCGAATACTGTAGGAACCTTTTTTCCGAGTCCTTCTTGCTCCAGTATTGCTTCGATAGCGGCAAGTATCTCAGCGTCACTTTGGCGGTAATCGATGACATAATCAACTAGTGTTTTTGCGTACTCTCCAGCTCGTCCAGCGATGCCAATGATGGGACTCATTCCCGCGAGGCGCGCAAGTTTGGCGACAAAAGCCCCGACTGCTGCGGTCACACCGTAGATGAGGAGTGGTCTCTTTTTGCTGGCTCCCTCGTCGGGCATGGGGAGAAAAGGTGCACGAATTTCGAGGTCGATGAATAGCCCCACGGCAGCTGTAAAGGCTGCCGTTGGTATCGTAGACGCTTCTTCAAACGACATGTTGGTAGGTAAGTGGGAAGTTGCCTGCACGGCCGCAACAGCGTACTCGGCGTATGCACCATCTGCAGCGAGAGGCTGGTGGTAAGCGAAGACGCGGTCGCCGGGTTTGAAGTTGCGGACTGAGTTGCCGACAGAGTGAACAACGCCAGCAACGTCATCGCCTGAGTTGTGAGGGTTTTTATACCTGGAGATATTAGCCTCCCTAATATAATGCATGAGCATTGTAGGAATAGTTACCAGGCTGTCATTTTCCAGTCTTTGGGGTTGGAAGCTGCGGCAACTACTTTAATCACAACTTGATCGGGCTTTGGTGTGGGAATTGGAGTGTCAACGAATTCAACGGCCTCGAGGGATGACTGGACAATGGCTTGGATAGGCATGATGGTGGCTGGTGTTTTAATAGTCTGTGACCCGATGTTGGAGTTTAAATATTGTTAGATGTAATGGAGAGAGTAGCGGAAGGTGCCTATTCTATCTATCACGCACTCAAACTGCACGCTTTATAGTTTTTTCTTAGATCAGAAAACAAGAGTTTAGTAATTGTTAACTAAGTCGTGCTATTTCACTAGTCTTGTGAAAATGTAGGATACGTAATGTGATAGGTCCGGGTTTCGTCCTTGAGTTGATATTCGTCCGAAGCTGGCTAGATATACTAGCTAAGTAAAGTAATAGTTACGTTAACTATTTATACTAAACCCCGCGAATACATTTTGCGAAACCAGCCGCAAAGGATTTTTTGCTCAAAGAACTACTACTTTTACTGCAACTACATACTGTAGCTGCTCTACCGTCTTCTTGATATAGCATCCGCTATCTCTAGCCCGTCAAAATCGTCTAGTACACTGTTATGTTAAGCGTAGCATATCCCGCAAAACGCTTCATTTCCGCTCCCTCCCTGACTCGCGCTGGCGATAGTTATTATTAGCACCGCAGCTGTTGTTGGGGCATAATCATATCCTGAACCCACATGAGCACCATATGTATGCCAGGGCGTCGGTCTTAGGGGGTTACTTGATGAATATTATAGGTTGCAGCAGCGCGTCGCTCACTTGGAGTCGCGTTGGATTTTGTTGTTTGAATACCCAAGATAACCCTATCCTCACCAGAGAGTAATTCTATATTTTGTTGAGACATTGTTGTTTAAGGTGAAGGAAGGTATAGTCTTGCAAAGTTGGCCGCTTCGCTTGCCGTTCACGTTAATGGATATCGAGTTTGACCCTAAAAACATCACTGACAGCATTAATGTTATCGCATGCCTTTACAATCTCTAGGCGACCGTACGGACCGAACCGCACGGCATTAAGCCACGATTTCTAAGCGGCTCATTAGATGCACGTACCTACCCAGCTATAAGAACTCACGATAATGTAGCTCGGCGATTTTAATAATACTACGCTATGCAGTGGTAGCTTCTAAAGATTATCACTAACAGAGATATCTATCGGCCTAACTCTCTTAGTATCTATATTAAATTTTTTTAAAGCTAGAGAAGTACTGCGTGTAGTCAGTGCGTGCAATAGTTCAGTGTTACAAGTAACAGCAAGAAGGATCCTCTCCCTGGGTATAACGATGAATGGTTGGGAGACCACTGGGGATCTCAACGAGTAGGATGATTATCGCGGGGCGAAATCACGTGACTTGGCATCCCGCCAAGGCATAGCCTCCGGGAGGCCACTGTAGATAGGGAGGCCAATGTCCTCCCAAACATCCCGCCAAGATAAGAAGCTAAAGAGAATAGAACTAGAAGTAATAAGAACATAAGGATAGATAGATTTTATTATTTACTCTTATTATAGTAAACTATAAATCTTATATCTCTTAAGCTTATTCTAGTAATATATTAAATAGTTACTTAGAATCTTCTATACCTTCGCTAACAAGCGTAGTATTATAAATATTTTAGCTGGTTATCTTACTGTAACGGGCGGGTTAAAATAACCACGCGCGCAGCTACTCGCGCCGTCCAGTGTACCAAAAGGTATGCACAAGACAACAAGCTTGTCTTGTTGTAATGATAGCTGGATATATATACTCGATATTGGCGCGCGCACATATCGCAGCGCTGCTCTTAAGGGCGTAGCCCATTACAATATTCTTAGGGGAAAGGTTAAGGGAGGGCCGTTAGATGACGTAGGAAAAGCGTGTAAATAAAAGTCACGAGGAATCTCTAAAAGCCCAATACAGTATCTAGAATTAGATCTTCATCTATTGTATCCTTAAACCCTATTAAGCTTTTATGTGTGCATCAATAGTATAGGGCTTTCACATAGTATTACTAAAATTAGTAATGTAATCTAGACGAAGTGAAGTCGAAGAGTGTGAATACTGGAAGAAGCGTGGTGATATATCTAATAGGGCTTTTCATAGTGCAGCAAGTGAAACTGGAGTTACTACAGCAAAATTTAGTTAGTGACTTTGTAAGTGTAAAGACAGCTAACCCTAACCGTACTTATACACTATAAGATTTCCAATCGCCCTCTTAATAGAAAAAGGAAAACTATTTAGTTACTAGATACACTAGGCAATGACGCTGCATGTGAGAAAATCGGATGCTCTCATCGCAGCGATATACCCGTGCAATGGCGGATAATGCTGAAGCCGCAGAATCTCTATCCTTGACGTTGAGGTTTTTCTCTAAATGAGGCAAAATGTTCTTTCCTCATATTCCTCCGAACCGTCGAAAATTTCTCCATGCATAATATTATCGACGTAAGCCTGCCCCATGAACAGATATTTGTCTCCTTTCGGCCGTAAGATATGAGGTGTGTTGCCCCCATATAGCACTACTACAATATCGCTGGTCGCATACATTGTGGACCGAGACCAAAGGTCATATTATCTGTCCAGAATACGCGTCTTTGCCTGCAAATGCTATAAACAGTGCGTTGGAATTTGGCCGAATCTTCATCGTGAGCAAAGTTGCCCTCTGTCCCGGTAACTTGGAACTCTTTCAATCTGCGCATGAAACGAGGATAAGCCCGATAGTAGGACTCTTGAGTGGCAGGGTCCAAGTTTTCAATGTAATCTTGATTTTTATCCCAGCAACCCGCAGTCAAAGTCCGAGCCCACGCCCTGTGTACAGCTTCTGAGCTTGATTCCACAAAGAATTTGTTAAAGATATCAAGTAGAGGGTCTGAGTCGTCGGACTCAGAATCGGTCTCGATAATCATATCATCGTCCTCTGGGCTCGCGGGATTTTCATCGTTGTACATCGGGTCCTTCAGGTTGTAATAGTCCATGATTCCTTCAACGCTGCATACTCTGTTGTAGTACACACCTTTGAGGCAGAGTTCCTCGGGTCGAGAGTCATGACCAGCTATCATCACTGTTGCATTATCTCCGTAAGGCTTCCAACGACAATCGTTTTCAGAAAATCCCAGTACATCTGCCACTGCCGAATCATCCCACCTTGGCGCCCAAGATCTGCATCGACACTTCAAGTTCTCTTCATTATCTGGATCATACTTGGGAGGGTGTGTGATGTAGCCGAACGTGCTTAGCCTTGAGTGAACTCGAATAATGGCCAAAACTGTGTCAGCGTAAACCTCACCGACACTCTTATGATAATCTAGGGCTAGAGCATCTATTTCAGACTGGTTTTCAACCAGATTTAGAAGCCCATACACTTTGTCTCTAGGGTCGGTCGACTCGAATTCTCGGAAGGCCTGTAAAGCCTCGAGCAGCGGATATCGGTATTTATCGCGCAAGATATCGGGGTGTGAGACACTCTGCCCAACGGCAGATGGTACCTCAAAGTCAGTCTCTTGGTCGCTCTTGTCGAATACCCAGGAGGCGGCTAAACTCAGATATTGCCAGTCAATCCCAAAATCCCCCCAGAGGACAAAGGCAGCTTGCGCCAGGCGGATTTCTTGGACACACCAGACTCTAGAGAACCAAGGTCGTTCGTATAGCTCCTGCAGGCTTTTCCAAGCACTTGGAGGGAAAGCGTCTTTTGGAAAATCTAGCGTTTCGTATCTTTCCTCGTGATTTAGGGGTAAGCCACGCTCTTCGTCGTATCGGAGGCAAGCTTTAGCGACTTCTGTACTGTATTCAAAAGCCTCAATGATATATTTCTCATCTCCCTGTCCTAGCCAGACGACAACTCTCTTTGCCGAGGAATAGATGCTCCCCATCAGGGGCACCTGGTGACTCTTCTCTGCTTTGTCACTCTGGTTGATACAAAGCGCATCCGCCCAGATTATCTGTGTAACCTCGGGAGAGCGGAGTCTGATCAGTGCGTTTAAGAGCTCTATTCCGATGGTAATAGGTCGTCCGTTGCATCTTATCTCAGCAGATAGATTGGATTTACCCCATACGTAGGATAGTGCTTCATAAGGAGGTGCGTAATCGATATTGAAAGGAAGGCAATAACATTCCAGTTGCTGATCCTGATCCAGAGCGGGGCGTATGAAAAGCAGCCTGAAAATGCGGCTATTTAGGATTCTTTCCGTATAGATTGAATAATTTGACATAGGTGATATGTATGTTGAAAACAATGGAATCAAGATGCGGTGGTGGAATGGAGAACCTCGACCTTGAGTGACACTTCTGAGGGCTGCTAAAGTATAGATAGTCGATCGAATGTGGCCCGCCACGGTTGCCTAACACTGCATTGCAAAATGTGATACATGGCGCTCTTGAAACAACATTTCTGTCAATCCAGCCAATCAATGCGACCGCATAAGCGCTAGGATCGAGAAATGCGGCACGGCAACAGCACCAACGGTGCTTGATTGTGAGAGATTTCCACATTCTGCTGTATGTAATTTCACAAGTTGGAGACCCATGGGGGTACATAGGCCGGGAAGAGCCTTAAGCTTCTATCATCAATCCCTGACAGGATTAAGGTCGAAATCGACCTTAATCCCCAATTGCTTGGCGAGTTTACAGACCTTAATCCTACAGATTTACATAGGCACTAGGACTAAGGTTAGAACAGCGCCTAAAATAGGTGTTAGGAGCTTACCCTCCTTAGGCCACCTTATACTATCTAGGCCTAATCTAGCCCTAAGGATATTAGGATTTGCAATTGTCAGTGGATATTAACTTAAGGCCCGTGCTTAATACCCTGAGTATTGGGGTCTTGGTATTGACTAGTCCTAATTAGGCAAGCTCTGGGTATTGGGTAGATGATAGCAAAATTGTTCCCAAGTAATCGATACCTAACCAATATGAGGCGCGAATCGGGGTGCGATTCGTGCCATATTAGGCTTAGCGTTAGGGTTTCTATCCGTATCTGGCTATTTTGTACCCCCCGATTCGCAGATTCCGACCCCCCCGATTCGCGCTCAAATAGGCTTAGCGTTAGGGCTAACTTAACCCCAAGTGCATCCCAGTATGGGCTGTATAGGGCTCCCAAGGTTGTCAAAGCATATA
>NW_014575215.1:0-36948 GCF_000527765.1 Bipolaris victoriae FI3 | reverse complement strand
ACTTTGGCGATTTTTGATATTTTTTACGTGCTGACTAAGCATTGCTTACTAAGCTAGATAGAAACTACTAGATCTTAGCTTTTTAAATTACTAATTATTATATATTTAGCTATATNATCAGCCGAGATACAATAGTTTCAAAATATCAACTTTTTTTAGTTCTTTTTTTTTTTGCACCCCACTGTATATTGTGTGCGAGATTGACATCATCGGAAAATGCGATGAATTCGTAAAGTATATGGAAGAAGGCGGTGAATTTGTAGGAGATTTTTGGAGGACGGTAAAGGACTATGTGGCTTGATGTAGGTGTACAGTGATGTGATTTTTAGAAAATAGGGGCGTAGCCACAGCCCATGACTTGTGCAGGATTATGCTAAATATCCACGTGGTTTTGGTCGGTTTAAGTCGAAGTACCCCTCATGTCCCTTGGCATCGTAAGTTTCTCAGCACGTAGGGATGGACGTTATGTAATTGTATTACGAGCCGCGCAACGCGCTAACACACCCTGATCGCCCCCAATTGGGATGGGGCCTGTATTACGAGGAGAACTGAAATGTTGGCTTGATGATTGTGGTGTTCGTTGAGAGGACGATTTGTGCGAGTTTGGTATTTGGTGTCTGGTGGACGCTGGCGAAGACGGACATACAGGGGGTATGGGGAGTTAGTTCGTATATACATAGTAACGGCGTGTGCGCTTGTTGTGGGGTTAGTTAACTAACTATTTGCAAATATGGGCTGCCGCAATACCCACATCAGGTTAGCGTCGTTTTTCATGAACGAGAGCTCCTAATTAATGTGTTAGCTCCGGGCACGATTGTGTGTAGATATCGATATATTCTGGTTGATATGTATCAATTTCTGGCAACTAGTCATGACTAGTAAATAGTCTTTGGTCTTTGTTCTATTATTAGCACAACGTGAGGTACGAAGATTGACTAATCCTGTTGATTGCTCCGCAGCTGACTGCTTGCGCTAAGCTATGTACGGAAGGTGAGGCTGCCCAAAATTGATGTGCAGCTGCGTGCGAGGGTGAAGCCGCAATCGCGAGCGACTGTAACTAGCTATTCAGCGATAAGCCAATACATCGGATTAGTTTGAAGAAAATCACTTAGTAGAATCCGAGATGTTTCTAGTATACGCGCCCACCGTTTCTGAATTTCCCCTCCCCGCACCAAGCTTGACTCAGCCTCACTCATCTGCAAAGCAAACATTAGATTATCAATGCTACGTTCGATTACTGTTGTCCCTGTGAAGTATTGTACACTATCTATTCCAGCTTCCTTACCGCACTCCATGTCTCTTTAATAACCTGACCATCTTAACGTTGCTGCTTATTTTATTTGCAAGTGATGCGTCAAGTCTTAGTCTAACGCCGAGACCAAGTAAGTATTTGACTGTACTCAGATGCCCGTTGTTTACCGCTAGAAACAACGGTGTTTCTCCGTCATTGTCGGTTACATTCGTAGGACAACCTGCTTCAACTAATCTCTTAACATTCTCCAGCTTTCCATATTTCGCAGCATGTGATAATGGTGTACGGCCATCGCTTTCTACTATACTTTCGATATTCCCTTCTGTTGCAAGTACCATATCAACGATCTTTACTGAACATAAGGCAGCATGGGTTAATGCAGTGGCACCACAAAGCACGGTTCCCTTTGTAGCACCAAACCTTATCCATGCAGAGACAGCATGTATACCATTTTTCTCACCAATAGCGTGTGCCAATTTGGCGTCGCCGCACTTATATAGTCGGCCTGTGAGCGTCTGGCAGAGGTATCTGCATGTTTGGCATAGCGCATTGTGCTCGTTGAGTCGGAGGTATCCTGCTATTTCGCACAGCAATTCGGCAGGAAGTTTGAGGAGAAGCGTATTTTGCGTGGGCGCGGTCTCGCGCGACGATGGTTGCTGAGGGGTTCGACCGAGCTGGAGGCCTCGACGCTGTCTTCGTAGAACTTTGCTTTGATTTTTGATTGTCAACTTTTTATCCTCGTGAGGCCTGTGTCGCATCGCGCGTAAAATCAAAAAAACCTGCTTTGATGAAAAGTGGAAGAGGAAGACGTGAATATTTAGCTTGAGAGTCGTTGGTACTAAGGAAAGCGGACGCAGAGGGCAGTTGAGGCGTACTTATGTTCCCTTGCACTGCCATCGCTACCTAAAACCTTGGCATCTGCATCTGCATCGGCATAAGATAAGCAGCCAAGCCAAGCCACTGCAATATAACGGCAATCAAACACTAACCGAAAGCAGCAGGCGCGCAATGCGAAAGTACCAGCCGGGATAGCGACTGCGCACTGTTGCGCACGCCATGGCAGCCGCATTACCCTTGGGGCAGCCAGGCATCGTTGCAAGGTCTCTAATGCTTGTGGAAAAACCAAAACTTACTATTCTGCGCAACAAAAGTGTTGTGTTGAGGCTGCACCAGCGCGTTTCTCTTGCGCGGCAGGAAAATGTGTTCTGTAAAGAAGTCTACGAAGGTAGCAAAAGCTCCGTATTTTTCAATCTAGAGGAGTATTTTATATTCACAGATAGCTATAATACGCAGGCTAGTAACTTGACGAGATTTTTAATAGTGCGCGTAGAAACATTTTAGGACAAAAGCAAAGTACCTGTTGTTTGTTCCGCTACAGGGGTTGTTCCGTTTTGGTTGGACGCACGTTAGTATAGCGCCTTTTTAGCAGCCAAAACCATCCACCTTCAGAACGCAATAGCACAACAGCGACGAAAGATTGTGCTTTTTCAGTTGCTGGGGGTAAAATCCAGGCCGTTTGAGTATGTATGCTCTTCTTTTTGTTACTTTATTCAAATATGGAGTGGTGGTGTTGTAGTGAGGGTTTTGCTTATAGTCTTTGCGGTTATGGTATTGTAATTAAACTTATGTCATTCTAACAGCCAAGTGTGTCCGCTGTCAGCTCGTGGCTGAGCCCCTCTCTTGCCCAGAACCTGCCGCTCCGCGCGCATTTAGCTTTGCGACGCTAAGCCGACTTTTCTATGTGTCCTGTTAGTTACTACAATTTTCAGCTTCAGTCATTGCCCACACTCGGCTAATTTACGAATTTCTGCCATGGAACAACTGCAAGAGATCTTCCAACCTCACCAATTCAGAGCCGATGAACATCATATCGATCTATACCATGTCTACGACAACCTCTCTCGCACGCCATATCAACCTGGCATCGGCATTGAATGCGACGATCCTGATGAGTATTTTATGAATGCCTGGCATGTCATAACACCCACTGCGATGATGAACCATCTGAATTGGCGAAATCGAACTCGAACCCAATTTATATCTTTATACAACAACTTAGCCGATGCAATACGCGAGCAGCAAAGGCGGTGGAACCAGCCATTTGTTTATAATGTTGGTTATCGTACACCAGGCTCAGTCCGCATTGCGCATGTGCGGCTTTTACGGAATACCAACGTTTGGGCTTTCTCCCGTGCAGAAATGCTCAGCATGATGGGAATCTTTGGTGGTCAGGCGCAGCTGGAAATCCTTAAAACCTCTGCGCCTAGCGAGTGGTTTGTGTGGGGAGTCATACCGAATGAGTGTGTGCAGAACAGGCATTTTCTCTAAAAGCACCGCAATTGCGGCCTATGCCGATTCTAACCAGTAAGGAAGAGGCGGCGGATTATGGCTGCAATGGACAAACGTAACAGGACCAAGCGCAATTTTGTCAGGTGATAAATTAATTTATTATAATTCTTTAAATAAATCCCTCTAGGAAACGAGCGTGCAGTTAAAAAAAATACAGCGCTCTTGATCATACTCTCGATCGATCCTTTTACAGCATCTAGAAATGCGTTAGTTTTGCAATCCAGCTACATTACGACTATCTTTGAAATGCTGGATTTCGGAGCGTCAAACCGATAATTCTATAACAAAAGAAGATATTTTCGTGAATAATTAAATAAACAGCTAGGTTTCTAACTAGTAAAGATTTCAAGTCAGCAGATTACATAGTTAATCACGAGCTATTACCTGGTCAGACGAAACGTCTGACTGTTGTGTGATAACCCTGAAATGCTAACACTCTTGATTACACTCACAGCCGGTAGGCAGAACGAAGGATGCGACTTGAAACGCTACGCCGCAACCCTTCTAACCACGCCACAGTCATATGACATGCATAGTAGTTAGTATGCCTTGGCATAGGATATGTCGGCCAGAACCTATTCAGCTACGGTGATAGCTAGTCCATACACCTATATCTTTGTCAATCGACCAGACACGGACCACACTGATGTAATTCAGTTCAAGACTGGCGATGAAAGTTCCGGAAAGAAGCAAGGCAAACTTACGGCTGGTGGCAATGTCGTGGTTGCCAAAGAAGGTCCTATCGCAGCCTTGCAATATTATTCCGGCGATAATACCAAGGTCCATCACGTTGTGCTATATTTCTTTGGCGACGGTACGGGTCAATATTCTACGAAACCGAATGAAGTCAATGCTGCCAAGAAATTGACTGAAGTCAACGAGGCCAAACTCGACAATGCGTCCGAACCTGGTACCAATCCCTTGACAGGATGGCGCGTGGCTGGGACCGACATTACACTGCAGAGGACGTTAGGCCGGCAAGTTGACAGCAGTTCTGTCCTTGCTGCGACTGCTAGAGGAACCCAGCTCAATGTAGTGTTCACGGAAAAAGACAAACCAGACGATGTGCGTTATCAGTGGTATGATGGGAAACAATGGAATCAATCAATCTTTCCTTTGAATTCTTGACGAACTGGGTTTTTGGGTGGTGAACACGACGGAACAGTACCTTATCCATTCCTTCTAAGGTGGAGCAGTCCTCCGGCATGTAGTAATCCTAGCTCATATCAAATTCTGACCTCTTTGCAACTTACAAAACTCCTCCCTTGGTAAAATCCGATCCTTTCACGGCGAACCAATACGGCAGATGCATACTATTATCAGAACAAAGATCTTATTGATATAAGTGTCAAGTGTCATGTTATACTAGCATTAAGCGGCATAATTATATGACAGGCTCGTCTTGAACTTTTCGGCATCTTAAATGCCAAGAACTTTGCCAATAGATTGTACACGTATGTCCTGGTGGTTTTAATACGAACTACAGTGGATGGTATCATACAAGGATTGATTGACAGTTCTCAAGTTGTTCACTAGAACTTCGAATGGAAAAGGCATGTAAGCATCGCCCAGCAGGCCTTCGAAAAACAGGGCAAGGGAAATGGTCCAACTTTCAAGAGGAAACTCAACGTGCGATCTTGGCCCAAGATTGTGAAACATAGCGACACGATCTTCAAAGTTCGCTTGGGCCGCTAACTTTTGGAGGGGGTCTTCAAAAGGCGACTGTGCGGCACCAGGGGAAGCCCTGAGCCTTTTGATAAGATCCTCCCAATGGATCAATGCTCGGTTGAAATTTCTGAACTGAATGTCCAAGTCACTGTATGGTTTGCGATGGGGGCTTATCGCGTAAAGCTGCTTTGTAGGCGGTATAACCTCATCTAGGATACCAGTGTAATCTGGCTCGCTAGTCAGGAAACGGGCTAGGTCGCATCGTAGTTTTCGCTTCATTTGATCGGTCTTAGACAGGTTGTCTTCATTAACGTCAGTGTTTTTGTTAGCCATGTCTGATGTTATGACATCGGTGGAGGTGTCATTGGGCAGATTGACACCCGCTGTAGAGGTGACTTCTGGACTCTGTTGAGGAGATCGAATGTGCGATCGACACTGTCGGATTCCTGTCCTTCGGCGCTTGGATCGGTTTACTACCAGAGGAAAGTCTACATCTGATTCGAAGCTTGTGAAAGAGAATGATTTGTCCGAATCGCTCGAGTCGCCTGAGCGTGCTCTACTCCTAGATCGGCTGCTGTCTGCTGTAGAGTTTCCCCCAACTGTCGTCGAAGAATGATTTCTGTGACGTTTTAACAACGGCACGAGATCAGACGCAGCGGAAGAGACCCTTCGCTGAGCGAGCTCAGGCAGGTGCGGACGTGATGGTGACACAGGTTCTGGTGATACCTGTGCAATGCGTTCCACTGTCACTAAAGGAATAGGTTTCTTCTCGTTACAAGGTGCATTGATCTTGTTTTGTATACGAGCAGCAATCCAATATCGAAGCCACAGCTCAATACTGTAAATATCAGCATCTTCTTCTTAGATACCTATAGGCTGTAAAGGTTTACCTGTCTTCATCATTGCTCTTATATCCGGAGTCTGTGTGAACACCCCACCGTGGGCGTTCCCCTGGTAGATTGCTCTTTAGCCGTATCTCAGCTCCGGAATCTTCACCCCATATACGTTGGCCAAGACGTAACTCTTTGAGTATATATACGGCTTCCTTCTTGAGAAAAGCGGCGCCACCTGATTCCTCATAACGCTCATGCTCGTTCTTCACATACTTCTTGATCACTTTTTTCGCTTCTTCCTCAAGTTTAAGAACTTCCGAGTCTAAGAACTTGGGATATTCTACTCGATCATTCTCCGCAACAAGCCACAGCTTCCGGATGTACCATCTGGGGTGCTCCGCTTCGATATTTGTGAATCCAAGCAGATCGTGCTTGTCTGGTTCGGTTGGCATGTTTTCTGTACTCTGATTTTGGGCGTAATACTTCATCCAGGTATGAAGAATATGGTTCGATTCGAGCGGCATCCCTCGTGAAGGCTCGGAAGTATCTAGCTTGAGGTTCCGCTCGCGGTCTGGTCGCTGCGCTGTTGCTACGTGACGTTCGTGGCGATCGAGTGGGACTACGAGTTAGAGGATGTATTAAAAGACATCTTCGCGAAACACGAACACTTAGGAGGAGGTATGCTTAGGAGGAGGTATGTTGCGCAACTGCTACAGCTTGCGAGCGCGCTCTCAGTGTGACACAGTCAGAAACCAGGATGCTCACTCGGCTTGGCGCCCGATTTAGCTTGGCATCGGTAGCGCGTGTGGTCAGCGCGTGAACACCCCACCAGAATCCGCGCTCACCAAAATGAGGCTGCAGAGTCCCATACAAAGGCTACTGTCACGAGGTTCCTTGTTGGAGTACTCTAGAGGGCTATTTTATATTGGTATCTACTTATGTCTTCTTAGTAACTTGATGATACGGCCGCGCGTGGTGGTTCTGGGGGAGGCTTGACAGGCGGTGACGCATGATGCACCACTACTACCACCTTTGGCACCGCCAACACGACGTCGCTTTGATGTTTTCAAATCTTGAGACGATGAACTTAGGATATCCTTCTACACAGGGACTGATGGCAAATAGAAAAGCAGATTTCGGCCTTACTTATTGTCGCAGCCTATGCAAGGCTGCATAAGCAATGACTTCAGCTGAGGCAAAGCAACAAGCCACTGTGATGGCAACAAGGATGTACCACCTCAACAAGAAAACACAATATTTATACATCACGAATAAATGAAGATGGTAGATAACAAAAACGGTACAGATCATTTGATCGCATCTACGCGTGCGACATAACGCGACAAAAGGCATCTCTCCATGCAACCCACTCCATGACCGACGTGATCTATCACCGCACAACGTCAAACGAACCCGTATTGCACACGCGCTAACCGTAAGCCTGTAGTGCAACGCAATGAACAATATGCACTTCCAGGTACAAATTGGAAGAAACGTATCACGTTCATAGCTTAGCATTGCATGATAAGGGTTTTCAACACCGCTCCCCGCTTGCAGCAGGTACCTTGACATGGATTGTATCTTCAGACTTCGAGCTTGTACTCCTCCGCCGTGTATATAGCGCTTCAGAAGAACGATCAGCGCTACTCGGCTTGGCAACTTCTTGATGAACTTTTCTCTTCTGACTGCAGCGACTCCTACCACGCTTCGTGCTGGTTTTCGGATGAGACGGAAAATGGGTACCATTCCTGCACTCTCCTCGCTCAGTCTCCTTACTGTCTTCGCCCTCGGTGCAACGATCAGACTCTTCTTCAGATACGCCGTTCCGCTCAGTTCGCACACATGCCATACCAGAGTTAATCAACAAACCTGGCCCTATAAACTTGCGCCCCCGGTGGGGAGCATCCCACTCCACAAAGGGAAATATAAAAAACTCTTCCGCGCTTTCACTCTGTTCGCGACCATACTCTTGAACAACCCACCCCGATTGCTGAATTTTCATCCAGTTGTGCATACGCCCGGGAGACACCTCGTGCGGCAGATGAAAAAACACAGTGAATTCAGAGAACCTCTCCGGGACGCTACCCCATACGGTGGTCTTGCCCCCGCTAATCCTCCCTCTTTTAGTCGCTTTGCCAATCCATCCAAGCGCGCCCTCCAGTCGCATGTTGTGCTTTGTGCGCGCTATCGCAACCTTTAGTTGATCCTCGAACTCCGTTTCGGTAAGGTGTTTCCCACGACGCGTCGCTGAATAAACAAATCGCCTGCTTCGCAAGGCCAATATATCTGAGACCGTACCCATTACCGCTACACACAGATTAATAAAAAAAAAAGCTGCCCAAACTAGGGGCATGATGACTCCTCACCTTTCGTTTCACAACACAAAAGATGGCAAAAAACACCCTGTTTGCGTCCAACACAAACAACTAACCCTTGTAATTTCCACTTCGTAGGTGCGCAACACCCGCGCTAGCATAAGTACGTGAATTTCATATACGTGTCCGCGTCAACGACCTAATGCACAACCCATTGCATCAACCAATACAATAACGTCAGGACCTAACATGACCATGCTTCGCAACAATATACCTCCGTATCCCGATCTCCTCCTAACCAAAGAGGGTAGAGGCCATGGTCTAACTGTAAACAGCTTACCTCCGGTCTGTTGGTGCCGACTGCCCGTGGCATACAAGTAGAACTGCAATGTAATTCGACCAAGGCCCAACGAGAAGACTTGGCAAAGTCCTAAACATCTTTACAAAGGAACCTTAATCCTGGCCTCTTTCGCCGCCTCATATTGGTTAGGCCTCTTTCGTTGCCTCATTGGTTAGAGTTGACTTGGGCTTGACTTGGGGTTAAGCCCTCAGCGCAACCCTAAGCTAGCACAAGCTATGCCCACGAACACTAACTCTCTACCCTATTTTATCTAATAACTAACTTACGCTAGTTATATAGTTAACTGGTTAATTAATTAACTAGTCGTAATTGCATTGGATTGGATTCTTATCGTACTTCCTCTGCCTTGTTTCAACCCACAGTGTAGCACCGGACTTGTTTTCAATACCGACACTATGTTTTCCAGGCATTATGATCTTTATTTGACTATCTGGGCATTTGGTGTTACTCAGAAACTTTTCAAACTCCTCGACGCACTTATCATGACTGATGTCAACTGGGCCAGCCCCCACATTATCTTCCCAACGCATCTTGTAGATCCAATCAATACGACAACCCAGACCATCTTCGAGTCTCATAGTTACAACCAACTCCTCTCCATTCTTCAACTGAACGCCATTGAGGAGATGATTATGACAATACTGCTCAAGCCCCTAACGATAAAAATCTTGAGTTGGGTTATGGCCAGTAAAGGGGTTGTTGCGAGGAGAGGCACAAGATATATCTACATCATCACGGCTGAGCAGCTGAGTCGTGGATATCGTTTCAACAAGCCTTGATGTAGCAGTTGCCAAAAATGTACCTAGAATAGTAGCAACGCGCACCATGGTTGCAGCAGAAGTGCGAAATGAACATTCACGGTACTGCGAAGTTATGAGAAATACAGAACAACGCGTACGTGCAGTTGAACCAAAAGCGCAGTATATTGGGCCACTTTGGGGTTCAAATCAATTGTGAAGGTCATGGGACCGATGACCTAGTTGAAACGGCTTAGGCAAGCGGTAATAAGCAGCTTATAACTAGTTACTTAGGTTACTGATTAGAACAGCGATCTGATCGCGTGCGCACGGGCCTTGCAACATCAATGGGATTCCTCAACACCATGTAGCTAGTTACACCAATATAGCCTCCCTTTCTAATTAAACTTCATATTGGTTAGGGATTGAGGATAGTGATTGAGGATAGGGACTCCCTTCATTCGTATTATAGAGTGAGAGTTGAAGTTCTCTAATGAAATGTTAAGTATTCGTGTTGTATGCATGTTTTACGAATGGTCGCCGTTCATGTCAAATCCTCGTCATCGGGATCTGTCGTGTGGAATCCGTCGCATGATGCGCAAGAGAAAGCCGGGTATATATTGACCATTGGTGTGTGATGTATTGGGTTCCCGGTTTTCTTCCTACACTTAGGACACACCGGCTTGCCCGTTTTACTGACAGACGTTATATTCGGGCAATCGCGCGATCCAGTATGACTGTAATGGCAATGATCACAAATGAAATGATGTTCGGAGACTCCTTCTACCTTAGGTCCATATCGCCCACCTAGCAGAAGGTCTGTTGCCAGGTCTGCGTTTGAACGTAGGACATCGAGTACCCTCTCCTCTCGTAGGGTTGCTTTTAACATCCAATGGCGACCCGCAACGGCAGCGATGACTGAGTTCCTTAGCTCCATATGAGCTGGTGGCACAGTTGTCGTGTGGTCGTAGACAAAAGCAGCAGTTACGGCCCAGTCGCTGGGATTAACAGTCATTACCGTGTCCGCAAATGATGTTTTTGCAAGCTTGCAAAGAGATGCACAGTCGTATTTGTCGGCGATTATAGTAACTTGTGCGTGAAGGAGAGGTTCTATAGTGTCGAATTTAGAGACATTATAGCCTGCCTCGTAGATGTATGACACCATGCAGTCAATTGCATTCGTGTATACTGGATCATCTTGCAAAGTAATTGCTTCACTGCTTGTCTCCTATTATACAAGTTAGGCCTTGAAAATACTTCGGTCACAATGTCCTACCACTAAGCCGCCAGTGAGAGCCTTTTGAAACCATTTGGAGTGACAGACCACAAGGGCTTTGTGGATCCGCCAGCTCTTGTCGCTAAAGTTCAGGGTCAGATCTGATAGATCACCAGATATCAAGTACGAGAGGTCGCGAACATAATTTTCATAAGCCATAGCTGCCCGAGCTTGTGACTGCCAGCTTATCAATAAATAAGGTTTACGAGCGGTTCAGACCCCGCTCGCAACGCGCCACATTCTTGAACGATGACGTACGGTATCGCTAACTACCTGAACCTTGTTCAAATTTCCGAAAATCGGCCGTGCACGCGTCACGCGTCAACCCCCCTCCGCCCAACGGTCTTTTTTCCAGCCTCCTCGTATCCTCATCCTACCAGACAGAAGTAGGCTTCAATATTTCCTTTTTCTCCATTTCTACGCTCCAAACGCAACTACTAATGCAAGACAAGAATAGTGCTTATCAGTGAAGTTGGCTTTACTGCGCATCCTGCTGCCAGGAGCATGCAATATTGTGTGGATTCACGCTAGACCCAAAGCACGTAGAGTAGAGGATGGCGCCATACTACAAGTAGACTAGTTACGTTAACTTAGGGTTAAGCCCTAAGCGCGACTCTTACTGGGCACAGGTTACACCCACGAACACCAACTCTCTGCTAGACTTTATCTAATTAATAACTTACGCTACATCTCTTGTAGCATCGTAAAAGTCAGTACGTTAGATGCGCGCGAATTACCTGTAACATATACTTAAGTTGCAGCTGCTTTCTATGACTGAGGACTAAGGAGAGGGGTTTGTTCCAAATCTTAGAGAATAAGCACCCTGCGAACCAAGAGCGCGGGCCATAAAAATGGAACAAAAGTTTGTTCTCCGTGGAATAACTGTCAGAGGTGAAGCCGCAATCGCTAATAACTCTACAATTAATCAGGATTGCGGCTTTACCTCTGCGCACAGCTGCGCAACGGTTTTGAGCAGTCTCATCCTATCCCTAATCCCTCATAGGATTAAGGTCGAAATCAATCTTGATCCAAGATTTCTTAGTGACCTTGCAGACCTAACCAATATGAGACGCGAACTGTACCTAGTAGTTATATAATGCTACGTGGATTCGACTTCAATTCATCCTAACCTGGTAATTACGCACCCCTGATCCAAAAATGCGTGTATTCAACGCGGATCGGACACTAACCATAGCCCACTGTAGTCTAGCGCGAATCCATCCCTTGATTTTCGCGGTTTAGCTCTAGCGCAAGCCCCCTATGCTACCCCCCTATGCTAATAGTTATCCTATCCTTAGTATATGATGCTACGTGAATCTGACCCCCGATTCATCTTAATTAGGTAATTGTGCACCCTGAATCAAAAGCGCGCGTATGCTAACTCTCGCCTATTATAGGCTAGCGTGAATTGCCACCTTAGTTTCCGCGTTTTAGTTCTAGCGTAAGTCCCTGTTACAGCCACAGGCAAACTGCTTACGCCCACGGGAGAGCAGAAAAGAAAAGAAGGAAAACATTTGCACAGCACGCAACTATACAACTTCTGCGTGTGTGCCTATTTACGGGCCCCCACAAGCTTGCCTCGAAAGAATTGGCATACAGTTAGTGAGCCTAGCAAGTGATCTTGAAAGAGTTGGCTGGTCCCTTGGGCTCGCATTGGCCTTCGTTCTCCTTGTGCACTTCTGCTGTGCCGGTGCAGTCGCCTGCTAGGTAGAGATTCACTACAAAACGAAATCACTTGTCAGCTTCTCCACACATACACATACGTATTCTTGAACAAGGGCTAGGCATGGTTACAATACCTTGGCAGGATGGAATGATGGCATCAAAACTCTTGATGTAGGTGCTACCGGGCCACATGCTAAAGCACTGGTCGGGAGGCAGCTGAGAGCGTGTGCCGACGGAGCAGAAGGTGCCGGGTTCGGGGTTGCATGCGGTGCAGTTCCAGGTGGTAAAAGAGATTGAGTCGTAGGCTGTGGCTGTGGCGGAGATGAGGAGGAGGCTGGAGAGCCACGAAATGGGAGTTGAGGGACGCATATCTGATAAAAAGGACATATTATTTTCACTTGGTTCTGTCAACTGAGAAGTGGATATTTTATTCGTGTTATTTCTTGTGACAGAATGAATATCTGGCTTTATACATCGATATAGCGATTTGAGGCGCCCAGCGGGGCGAAGAAAAATGAAAAAGGCGGTGGAAAATCCTCATCTTCGTACTGATGACAAGCTGACTGTGGAACCGCACTGCCATTCGCACAGCTCTGTTGTTTGGTGTTGGGCTTACTTGAAGATCTGAAATCTTGAGACTTAAAGATAGGCATGCGTACTACGTATACCATCAGCCAACTATAACCCAAGCATCGTAGGTACACGAATTTCAGAGGCGTTGTCTAGTTAGTAAATAGGAGGGCCAATGGGCTTCTCATGTTTGGGTGTAAGACTCGTTTGTCAGCGTCTGATTGGAGAGACACGAGATATCCCTTGATAATCAGATGATGATTATAGTGTGATGTTTTTAAGCGAGACGTTCGTGTTCGTGGCAATACTGGTCAGGTCATCCTTCAAGACCTAACTGAGCGATTGTCAGAAGGGGAGATAGGGGTGGGTTGTGGTCATAGTGCACAGCGCTGTACATACACAGCTTCCCTGTAAATTCGACCAAGACTGTTGTAGTTTTGCTTCCTGATGCTCGGGGTGAGTTTTGCTACTTAATAAGTACACTAGTTAATCCCTTGATCAATGCGGGGTAATTTAGTAGTCGAACATTGTATAGGGAAAGTGAAACACCGCGAGACAGTACTTATTTTGAAGTTTAGTGGTCATCAGTGTTATAGTTTTATGCTCTTTCATCTACACTTCGCCAATTCGTATTGCATGTCTTACTTGTCACAAGTTATCATATCCCATACCTGATATGTAGCGTAGGGGCATGACCTGAACATAATCAATTAAGACTACAAGTCGAGATACCAAGCAAGCACATAGTCAGCCACCGCTAATAACAACAAAGTTCATCACTACTTTCTATAAGCGTAAGCTGGTCAGACGAAACGTCTAACTGCTATGTGATGACCCTGAAATGCTAGCACTCCTGATTACGCTTACAGCTAGTAAGCAAGACGAAGGATGCGACTCGAAACGCTGCCCCGCAATCCTTCCAACCATGCCATAGTCACGTGACACAATCAGTGATCAGCATGTCTTGGCGCCACTGAGAAATTGAGCAGGCTAGGACGATGAATTTGAAACGCGCAGCTAACCTCCCACTTAGGGGTGGCTGGCATACCCGTAATGATGCACGTTGACCATCGCGACTATGGAACAGCACCAAGAAAGCCGTTCGACGCGAGCCAGACAACTGGTTAGAGATAAACCTTTTCCTACTCTTCACATAGCACAGCTGACAACCAACATTCTTCCATCGCTGGAATGTTTCACATAGAGCCTGTAGCCGGCGACGTGAATTTCACTTGTGGTCAAAGTCTATTTCACAGCTATTGACATGTGCCGAGATCAATTTTCTTTCCTTAATGACACTGTCACGCTTAAATGGACTTGGGCGCCCAAAGATAGGCAAGGACCCTGGCCAGAGGTTCTTGGGAGCACTGTTGTAAAAGGCAGATTCAATAGCTGTTGCCCATAGACCGTTGCCTACTCTATGACTTTCATGCATGAGTGCAACATGGCTGTCCCCCACGAGCGGGCATTCTATTTCACCTTGAGTGATAGAAGCAGTACGGGGCCGTTTCGAAGTCCCTTGGTCAATAGATGACGGCAATACTCTCTTCTGAGCTTTTGTTGTCTCGGGACGGGTGTTGTCAGTTGCAGGTTGCAGCTGCAAGAACTTATGCCACTCGTTCGACGCCCATTCGTAAACTCGCAGTAGCGCAGGTTGGAGCGAGTCTGGGAATGCGCCATCTATGCCGTATGTTGTGCCTCTTTGTAACGGTCGATGCCCACTTTGCCATGCAAATACCACATTGATATCAGCTTCTGTGCTCCGATCGTCATGCTGATTAACAGGTTTCGAGATTTGTCGAACGTGTTTCTCTGTAATAGCGATCGATACCTGCCGATATATCTTGACACTTAGTGGGTTACCTAGCATAAGCGTAGTTTGGCGCATGAGTATTTTCGTGAGTGAGCTCGTCTTTAATGGTTTGCTTGGGGAACTTGGCGAAGAAAAGAGCAAGGTGCTATCTATGTCCATCCCTAGACAAGCTCGATAAAGCATGCATGCAAAGGGCCGTATGAACACAAGGTAATAGTACATAAGTCTGCCCGCCTCTTCTGAAAGAAATCTAACGACGATAAGTTCGCGGTTGGTTGCCCGGCGGGATTTACCGTGCCTAAAGACCAGAGCCATCTTACGCGAGTACACACATATACCACGAGAGGTGGAAGGACCATTGCAGTGCTCAAGAGCCGACAGCTCGGTAACTCGTGGGGCTTGCCCCCTACGAGATAGGCCAATAACATCACCAACTCAGTCATTTCGGAGTATTGGTCCAAGTACTGACGAACGGCTTGGCGATTCCAGTCGTTGTCTGTCATCAAGCCGCTAACAGTGTCAAGAGAAGCCCTGCGAGATAAGTCCAGGTACAACTCCGCAAGGCCGTTTGCCGTATCAGTCACGAATGAATAGCCGGCAGTAGTGCAAGCGAGATTATCGTGTATGCAACTCAAATCGAATAGCGGACTCCAGCCATACATTAGTTGTTTGCACAAAGGCGACGCGGCTAGCAGGTTATCGTGGCTAATCTGCCGGAATTGTGCCATAGACAGCTGCGCGTTGTCCCAGGAAACGACCTGCCCATCCTCACTCCAGGTCACACGAAACGACGGACCGTCAGAACGACTAATGACACGCCCATGATCGCGCAGGCTGAGAAGCTCGTTCATTGGTGCTGGCGATCCTAGGCACAAAGTCTTTCTGCGAACCTCGTTAAGAAGATCAGTCTGCCCGTGTCGTAGCCTGGCTGTCCACCCCAAGCGGACATGAGCGAATCGAGGAAGAGTGGCTTCAAGAACGATCATTCTCACACAGTATATCATGGCTGACAACTTTGATGTATAGCTTTTTGCGCGTTCAAAAGTGGATCCATCGTGGCTGATCCCTAGAACGCCGCTGGCATAGATTAGCAAAGTAGAGGATGGCTTCCCGTCTTCATATTCCTCGGTCGACAGGAACTTCACAAAGCAGAAAATCACATCTTCTAGCACACTGGTCCACTGTGCGTTTGTCGTATCTTCTTCAGCTTCAGGATTGCCTTCGTTATCAGAATCAACTGGGATGGAGGCTGTGTCTTCGACTGCAGGTTGCTTTGATAGATAGACTAGCTGGGAGGTGGACTAAGTACAGGGTAACTGCCAAGGCGCTATACTCAAAAGGGTAGTATCGGCCAGGCCATCCATCACATTGCCCACCCAATCTTAACATAGATAGCAAGTTAAAATACGTTCCCATTCTATACACTTCTTACACATGTATATATCATTCTGGATTTTATTGTAGATTAGACTGGTAAATGGGTAGGGGGCACCCACCGTGGGTAGGGGGTAGGGCTGGGTTGCTGTATAGCATGGGCTTGGGTTTGAAAATAATTAACAGTTTAACTGCGCACGGCGTGTAGGCATCAACGACGACGTAGTTTTTTGTATTTTAAAGTGTAGAAGTAACTATTGAGGCTAAAGAGGACTAAGAAGCTATGCACACAAGATTGTAGATTATTCATAGGCGCTTAGAAGTTTATAATTTCTTGATCTCAAAGTAGTTATCTGCTGTTTGTCTCGCGACGGAGTGCGTCTCGTGACTTAGAGATGGACGTTATCCTAATTAGTTAACTTAGTTTTGAGAGAAATATTGTGAAACAGGAGATCCCGATGTGGAAACCCGTTTACCACCCTAGATATAACTAGATATAGATATAGACATAGATGTAAATGTAGATATGAATACAGATGACTATGGATTGTACATAACTAGTATGTGACATAACTATACCCTATCGCGTCACGTCGCGTTGCGTCGCGTATTAGGTGTCTAGGCAAGATGAGTGTAACTATGTATAGAGCTGCTGGGAGTAGAAGAACAATTGCTTTAGGAGCTTCTTCATTTTCTCTTTCTATTCAGATGCTTCGTCGCTGTCCGCTTCTAGCCTTGTTTGCATCATTCAGTCTCGCTTTGTTGCCTTCGTGTTACGAGCAACTGTGGTAAGTGCGTCACTACGACTCCGATTTGCGGATGTAGTTATATCAGCGCTACAATTAAGTAGCAGCTGGGTTACCTCTCCATGACTATTTTCAGAAGCTAATCTGAGGAGATTATTTCTAGAACTGCCTCTCTTCATGTCTGCGCCTGCATCGAGCAGTAACTTGACAATGTTCAAGTAGCCTTCACGTGATGCGGCATGTAGCGCAGTGCCATTGAAACTGGTAGAATTTACCTGAGCTCTGCAGCAAGATCTCTACAACATCTTCGTGGCCGTTCGAGGCAGCTTTAATGAGCGCGGTACTTTCGCCATTGCATTTGTCATTCATCTCAGCTCTGTTTCCCAGCAAGAGCTCCACAACATTTTTGTGACCGCTTGACGCAGCTTCGATGAGCGCGGTACTTCTTTTATATATTCTTTTGTCTACCTGAGCTCCACCGTTCTGCAAGTACCTCACCAGTGCTTCTTCGGGGTTCGAGGCAGCCTTGGTTGGCACACTACTTCCTCCATATCTTTTTTTGCTTACATGGGTTCCGTTTTTCGAGAAGCGCTCCAAAATATTGTTGTAACCGTTTGAGGCAGGGTCAAAACGGGGAATTCTTTCAGGATTGGATTGGTCATTTATCTTGGCTCCACTTTTCAATAAGAGCTCCACAACATCTTGGTGACCTGCCGCTGCTGCGGCGTGAAGAGGCCCACGCCATTTTCCTCTTCTAATGTTGAGATTTGCCCCAAAATCAATTAGTAGTCTCACTAAAGGTTCGTTCCCGTGACTTGAAGCTATGATGATAGCATTTTTCTTTTTCGTCATTCTCAGCGTGTATGTTAACTTTTTCCGTGACTTGTTTGTCTTGAACTGTCATTCCTTCACTCTGCAGCCATTTTCTAATCATCTCCTTTCGTAAACCCGCCTTTTCCGTGTCAATGCCTGGGTTGTCAAGCAGTAATTCAATGTCCGCAAGTTTACCTTGACCAACGAGTTTTAGCAGCATATAATCAATCTGACATAGCTCAGAACTCCTAGCATCGCCTCTTTTTCTTGTATTCTTGCGGCGCGGGTTGGTACGCAGGCTTTCTTTACCCATAGCCTGTTTATCGGCACCGCTCATGACGGTCTTATACAATACTAAAGTGTATTGATTGTTCAGATATTCCGTGGCAGCGAGGCAGCACTTGCGCTTCGACACGCTTGATCCGTTCCTATATTTATGCGTCGTTGAGCTCTCGATCACTGTGCACACAGAAAAAATGTCCTCAGGTTCCTTTATAGAAGAGTAGAGATGGGCAGACGTGTGCTTCACTCGATATGATTTGGAACTGATGTAGCTAGCCTTCATGCAGACTTTAAATGAGTCAAGTGCATGACGAATTCGCGACGGACATAATGTAACCTTCTTGCAGTAAGCAGCTCACGCCTGTTATACCAGCTTGGCTACATGGTATATCGGCCTCCGGCGCTATAAACGTGCTATCAGCTATGCTACTTCTGTGTATTTACTCTCCTCTAACATCCCCTTGCTCGTTTGTAACAATATACAGCTATCAATAAAGAACTTAATAGAATTGAAAGAGAGATAAGATACACTCTCATGCACTTGCAGCTTCCGCTTTGCGCACGCGGCTCGATTGTCATCCCACGCGGGACACGGATCCGCCTGGCATACGCTTATATAGAAAAGTCTTAGGCTCTACAGGTGTAGCTGGTCAGTGCGTGCACATGTGCAGTCCATGCACACCCCCCTGCATAGTCCAAGCTTCAACCCACTTTCTTCAACGCGTGATAACTCCACAACCATGACAGCTCTATCAAAAGCGATTGCAGCAATCGATTCACAAGGTCCAGAAGGATAAATCTTGCACTGTGCAGCTGCTAAAAAACTTGGTGTTGAGCGCATAATACTGATGTGTAGACATAGATATGAGACGCGCTCCTATGCTGACGCTGCAGACCAACGACGATTGATCACCACCTAATAAGAATCCGAGCTTGTTAAGTATATAGAAAGACCATTAGAAGAAGCTCTCCCACCTATAAGAGCCATGATTAAAAAAATATGTAGCGTATATTGCAGAATGGGAGCCTTCAACTAGCTGGGTGATATGATTCCTTTAGAGGAATAAGGACACTCTTACTATTAAAACTGCTCACGGTCTTGATCGCGATCGTCACAAAGCTGATAACATCGAACAATACCATAACTACTTCCGTCTTATCCACGACAAGATCGAGAAATATGATGTGGAGCCGCAGAACATATATAATATGGATGAGAAGGGCTTTCTTCTTGGGGTGACTTCAAGATCTAAAAGGATGTTTTCCAAACAACTTTGGGATCAGAAGAAAGTTAATTCAGCCTTAAGAGACGGTAGTAGGGAGTGGATAATAGTTATTGGGTGTATTTGTGCGGATGGGAGCTGGGTAGATCCTATGGTGATCTTCGAGGGAAAGGGTGGCCTTCACGACAGCTGAACACCGGATCTTTTGCACCAATAGCGCGTCCGGCTGGAGCAATAACAACCTTGGAGTATCTTGGCTTCGTGAGGTCTTTGACCGCAAAACAAAAGACAAAGCTAAGCGCGGTTTCCGGATGCTACTCCTTGATGGACATAGTAGCCATGTTACCCCTGGGTTCAGAGACTGCTGTACTCACCACCGGATACTACTCGCAGTGCTGCCACCTCACTCCTCTCATAGACTCCAGCCGCTCGACGTGGGTATGTTCAAGCCTCTCTCCACTGCGTACACGAACGAACTCAACGTCTTCCTCCAGCGATCTGCTGGATTGTCAAGCGTGCAGAAAAGTGACTTCCTACGCTTATTTTGGCAGGCGTTTACATCTTCGTTTACTACTGATAATATATTGAGCAGCTTTGCTGCCACAGGAGTCTCCCCGCCGAATGCTGAAGTCGTACTCGAACGACTCCGAATTCCAACACCACGACGGAATACGGACACACAAATTGGATACAATGGTGATGGGGATGCATAAAGACACGTCGCCCATTTGGTTGATGATGCGGTGGTGGATTCTTCGACAGTTCAAGTAAAAAGGGTGAAGCAGGTGCTTCATTCATTTCAAGTCCAAAATGAGCTTCTCCACCATGAAAACCAAGAACTGCGCGCTGAAATCACCACCAAAAAAACGCCCAAAGAAGCATAATAGGATTCTGCAACTGCAGCAATATAAAGAGTATCAGAGTCCGGCGGTGGTGTACAGTCCTAGCACAGTTCTGGAACCAAGAGCTCAAAAACGTCAACGTCAACATCAAGAAGAGCTTGGTCGACGCCAAAAGCGAGGGGAGAAACAACAAAAAGCTGCTCAAGCTGCCTATGAAAGAAAGATTGAGATAGAGCGGAAGAATGCGCGTGCATTGGAGAGGAAGAAGCGGAGGGAAGAGAAGCAAGTAGCGGCATTACAACACGCCGCCGAACGCGCCCAAAAAGCTCGTGATCGCGCTGCTGCAACCACAAGAAAAGTTCAAGATAAGCAAATTAAAGGTATCCGAAAAGCTTCACCAATTCAGAAATCAAACATATATAAGCGTGGTGGTGTCGCGCGACGCCGAAGTGGAGGTGCACCTGCACCCCCGCAGCTTCCCACCAAAACCACCACGCGTGGCCGCAACATCAGACTGCCAAAGAAACACGAGCAGATAGCAATTTATCACAGCTTCATAAGAGTACTCCACCAAGAAATCTCGTGATATCAACGTTTGGGTGGCGCTGTATAGCCTCATGTTTGGGTTGCCGACATGTTGGGCGAGGTGGTGCATGGGCTGCACATGTGCACGCACTGACCAGCTAGCTACACTACACAACCAGCTACACTATGGTCCGTGCTAACTTGGGGTTGCTTGTGCGCTCACCGTCAAGACGCTTACCACAGTCGTTACAGGACACTAAGCCAATTTTGCAAGTGGGTATAGTTACTCCCGAGCACATCCTTTTTTTCTGCGCCAGGTTGTTGGGGCTTATTGGGGATGACATGTTAGCAGGGCTCGCTGATAGTAGTGGGTCTAACTACAAGACACATAGAAGCGTCATGGACAATGGGATTACTATGCTAGGTACTAGCCATACCCCACTGCAACATATTTACATAACTAACACGCATTGCACGAGAAACACAAGACTTCAGTCCATTGAAAATAGTGCCCATTGGTGAAAATTTGATTTCTTATCAGTAATTATGCCTACAGGTAAGCAGCATGGAAATACATCTATGGTTTTGGATACTCTCAGGAATTTGACAGCTGTTTGCTTACAGAGCAAACATGCTAAGTCTCTGACTGGATTTAATGAGAGAATGTCATACATGCCTCCTCCAGATGGACCCGAGAGGGGTTGGCTGTTATAATTTCTTCACCTTGTCTCGCTAGATACAAAGGATAATATGTACATTCTATCGATTTAAAGATTCCAGTTTCTACATGATACATAGATTGTAACCCTCGCAAACCCATTATTTTGCTTAGTGTAGTTATATCTACCTAGAACGTCACACGCTCCACGGGTGTTGGATTTCAATTGGTTCGGGAGGTTCGCGGCGAAATGACTGAACGCATGGCTAACGAGAGCTAAGGTTATTTGATAAATCTATTATCACGCGAAAGTGTTACCAAAGACTAATTATATGTATTGTGGGCATTGGAAACTGAGGCTTTGTGAGAGTATAGATCGGTACAATCCAGACCCATGAAGACCTCCAAAGCAGTTCATAGAAACTCAAATGGAGATGAAGAGCGGTCTTCCCCGGATGGAAATGTTCTAAACGCCTCCTCCCGCTCCGCATCCTATACCGCAACCACCTGTTCTCGCGATCCCCGACAAGATATGCTCCAGAGGGGTCGCATTTCGTCGCTTATCCATGCCATGGCGGCTCTGCATCTCGACAACGGGAGGACGGAGGAGATAGTAAAGAGAGAATACGAGGTGCTTAATCCAATCAGAACAGCGCAAGTGCCTCGGCATGCAGTGGGTCTGGATAGCGAATATGTCTTTGTGGATAAGTGACTGCGCGCTAGCAGAAGGTGCTTTTTACAGCAAACTATAAAATTACATAGCCCAGTGGTTCTAGGACTAGCAGCCACTCATATCACAGCTTGAATCTCTCACAGATACTAAAAGCAAGTCACATACTTTTAGTGGAACCAGATTATATAGCTATACGTTAATATACATATATCTGTAAAAGCTCTCTTAGCCTGCGAAGCGGACATTCCGAAATTCCGAAGATCCGAAGCATTCACAGCAGAGAACATCAAAGCTGGTTTTGCCGCAAGTGGTTTATTCCCGTTCAATTCAGATAGAGTGCTAAAGACTGCGCCAAAACCCTCAGCCGAACCAACTCCCGTGGTAAGCAACGAAGTATCTTGTGGAGAAGATGCAGTGCTCACATGATAATTTGCCACCTATTACGCGACTTGACACTCTAGCTGAACAGTCTTGGCTTTTTAGGTTTGCTAGGCTCAAGGTATGGTGAAGCCTGCTTCGCCACCTACAATGGTAGTGAGTACTTCATTCTCTGCATGCGTGGCGCAACAGCCATAGCGAAGAAGATTGGTGAAGAATGGACGGAAGTCTACTATTGTTCTCATAGCGAGCTGCAACATTTCACAAAATTTAATATTAGCGTAAAGGGATGCTCATGTCCGAGTAATCCCAACAGCGATGGCAAAGAACAAAGGCTTTTAATTACACTCGGGAATGGTAAACACCTCTCTAGGCATGGTAGTTCTCGACCCTTACTCTAATATACTATATAGTTAATAGTCTATGCTAATTATGACAAAGTTTTCACTTCGTAAAAGTGATTAGCAAGATTTGCACTTAGAAGTTAGTTCAACGAGCCCCTCTTCTGCAAAAACATCAGAGGATTTCGTACTAGGCCTTTGGAATGGTTTCAAATGTATGAGCCCAGCACGGATAGAAAGGCTTATTTGAAAGATACTAGAGACTTGCGAAATGACGCTTAAACAGACACCGCGCGTTCTGCGCTTCTGGCTTCGGAGCTGGACGCCTTCTTTCCTTCCTTATTCATTTGAACTGCCTCGACGCGAACAAACCCGGCGAAGATACTACGTCGTTCACGAGCGGTTTCTATGCTATATGTTTCGGATGCTAGCACTGTCGCGTAGCATACAAGAGCCTGCAAGCGCAATATGAGAATCTTTTCCAGCTCCTTGTCATGTTCTTAAAGGACCTATCCCATGATGGAAATATGATTCGTACCGCTATTATGGATTTTGCTGGTGTCTTGGGAATTCATCCTATGGAGCTACGTTTCCGCAAACCCTAAGCCAGAATTGTAACTACGCCATTTAGCTATGTCAACACTCATGTGGGTGGGGTGTCTAATCATACTTGAGTACGTACTACCGCTCGCACCCCAACCAGATTTATTAGGCAGATAATGTAAGGGACTCGCTTTTGACGCGACACGGTATAAGAGATCCAATTGAAAATCACTAATCAATCGACTACGTGTCTATTTACTATATTATCATTTTAACATAGGTAAACGCATCTCGCCACTTGGTGGGGCTGCTGTACGCCCCCTTCGCACAGCGAAACTGTCAGCATCTACAATTTTGACTACTGGGTATTGCTAAACTCTAAGACTAACTAGTACTCTTGTGCATATCCGAATATTCATTAGAAATGTAAAATAGCATAGGCATGACCCGCACTAGGCATAAAGGTGGAGAGTGAAACCCTTACTTTCTAACCGTGAGGATGATAATAGAATCTGTTAAGGCTGTTTATCTCATTTCACCCTATGCATTGATTGACTGAGTATTAGAACATCAGCATCCTAATTTATTATTGATTACTACCTTATTGCGCAGTTTGTAAATGGTGTGTTGCTGTCGCATATACAGTGATTAGCGATTGCGGCTTCACCCCTGACAGTTATTCCATGGAGAACAAACTTTTGTTCCATTTTTATGGCCCGCGCTCTTGGTTCGCAGGGTGCTTATTCTCTAAGATTTGGAACAAACCCCTCTCGCCTATCCTGACTCTGACGCTGAGTCTCCAACTCCTCTATAGCTGCTGGGAGCTCAAACCAATGACTAACATTATCAGATAGTTCTGTAGCTTCCTGTATAGGTTCGTCTGAGTTTCCATCAGGACTCTCTATCTTATCAGAATTGGTAAATTTGAAAATCATAGGTTATGGAATCTTTTGGGCAGTAAGCGGATATTGGCAATTGCTAATAACCTCTTTAGCAATACTAAATACTCTCTCTACACCTACTTGCGCCATTGGTATAGCTAGAATATCCTTTGCAACTTAGGGAAGATAGGGGTATGTAATGTCACTTACTCTCCACCACTCTAAGATATGGACAGGTTCCCGTAGATCCATGCTAGGGCTACTTAGATATAGGTCCCCTTGTTGATAGATTGGCCCGCTATTCTCCTCAGTTTCTTGACTTGAAGAAGGCTAGCTTGAAAGAGAGATGTGGGTTGATTATGATTAAAGTAAAGTGGGCTTTCGAAACTAGTTACAGCTTAATAACCTCTAAGGAAATAAGTTTAGTGTTGATTGTGTAGTCCGACTATAGCATGTCTGATTAGTATTTAGACTGTCCTGCTGACAGTAGTATTTCCACGACAATATATATTAGTATAGAAAGGCTGATAAAATCATTATTGATATACCTGGTAACTTTCAGAATTTATTTGCAAGTATAGAGAAATATAGTTATACTTACTTAACAAACTACATATAGTTATCCTAGAACTATAATAGAGATCAAAGTGTAGTCAATAGTACTAGAACAACGAAAATAATAGATAACATAACAGTATTAATAATTCATTAAATTTATTCGAATTGTAGTGTTACGAACCTGAGAATGAAGGGGACCTCGCGAAGTTAAGGAAGGAAGCCGCAATTCCCCAACTCCCCAAGACCACAATACCGGCCGCCTAGTACCAACCAATGACGCATGTTCCACACGTCTTGGCGGAACGCCACCATGGAACAAGCCACGTGTGTTCCACGAAGTACCACATGTACCACGATGTTCCACCCATGGAACAATGTACAACAATATGCAACAACGTGGAACAGCCCTAAGTATAGCAATAGGCATTGAGCCCTTATGGCTCGATGTGTTCAACTTAAGTTACGAGGACAAGTACAATATACGATTTACTTGCGAGAACCTTTGTCCACTGCACCCTGACGCTTCATCTGTGAAAACCAACCTCTAGAGCCTTGACACCAGAAGTCTTATATCACTTCCACTCAAGACCCATACTCTTAACATGTAGATTCGAAAAAAATAGTTTAACCGTATATTATAGTTAATTTATAGTAGTTAGTAAAGATGAACCCTAAACCTAACCCTGCATTACTATTACCGCTAACCCTAGTGTCGACCAACCCTACTTTAACCCTTACTCTGGTATTACGTTCTGGAATGCCCCCCCATTCCAAAACTAAACTATGTTGGGCTTAGCGTTAGGGTTCAGCAGAATTCTAGGAGCGTTGAATAAGAGCCAGAATCATGATAGCAACTCGTGCAACTTATATTTGTGATGCAAGAAATTCATGCGCATCGAACAAGCTACTTCTTGTCGTGCTGCAATACAGATAGCGCAAGTCATCCAATAGCGTATGCTGGAGGGTTGGTGTTTGTAGCTGTAGCCCATACTGACCTAGGGTTACGCCTAATACTAAGCGGGGTAGTTAATCAAGTAGCTGAAGACTACCCTCAGCACATACTCTGCTATCCTGCGCTGAGCAGCTACAAGAGTATCCTGTTTTACATACACCTAACATCAGCTTTGTACAAACAGGAGAACATACATAAAGGTGCAACAATGACCGACACTATGCGAGTTGAGTCTCTGGGGCTAAGGCATCCTAAGCATTTTGGCTAGTATCCACAAGCGATGATCTGTGGCATCGCTAACTTGGAGACTAGATGTCCTGGTGTTTGAGATCCTGATATCCATTAGTTGGCTATTCTAACCTCAATTTCCTCCTCTTCTTCATCCTCGTTGTCGCGTTTGCGGCTCAGCAACTTTGCATCGTCGTATTACGCAGCCGTCAAATCGAAACAGAAACGCCGGTCGACCATACTATATATGTATTTCATGCAAACGTAACAACAGGGAAGGATGGGCCACTTGGGATGATGAGCGTGGTGTACGTAACAGTAACCCGAGTTGTTATTGCGGTGACTTTAGTCGACACGATCAGGACGGCATCGGGCGGGGAAGACATGGTTTGGGTTTTTGGACATGCGCGACAGGCAGCTGCGACTACTATTCCAAGTACTTGAATGGCTGGACTAGTTATGCTCCGCAATGTGTTGAGTTCTATCCGTGGCTGCTATAGCATGGGTTTATTGGATAATGTGGACATGTGGACCACCAACAGCACGATGATATATATGAGCATAGGGTAACGGTACATCTTTCGTAGCTTAAATGTACAAGTGTTTCCTCTAAGTCTATAATGACATTGACACTGCAAACGTCGACCTTTCCTCTGAACATGTATACACGGAAGACTCCCTAAGCGACCTGAGTTTGGCAAGTTTCGGTTCCTTCGAAGAAACGTTTTCCTCCATCTGCCTATACCCTACTTTATTCGCAAGATCGTGAGTCATCCACTCTGCATCAATTCCAACCTAGAAAAGAGCCGCAATCCAGTGAGCTTAGATATAATGTTTGAGGTCCAGAACGAATCGAAGCAAAACGCAAGTGAGACTGCGAGGATGGAAGCGGGCTGACAAGGTAGTGGCGTATAGCATAGTTACCATTGCGAAAGCCAGGCTCTACTGGCCGATCGTTCATTTTTTGTGAGTAGTTACCAGTTTTTTAAGTTAATCAGGCGGCCTCTTTGTGTGCAATGTTTGCGTTTTGTTTTCAGGTGAGCACAGGAACAGTACAGCATCACGTAGCCATACTCTCTGAACGGTCAGTCATGGCACTACTTTGTTGTGAAATGCCTCATCGTTAGTGTCTTGATACCAAACAGCGTTAGGATCATCTCGCACCATTCATCTTGCATAAACAGAAGAGCGACAGGTTGATTAAATGACATGAGATGATTTATCAGATGATTTGCCTGAAGGGTTTAGTTCTTCTCAGAATCGCATATTGAAACACTAATCTTGAAAGTCTACCTTCTAAGTAGATGATACCAAATAGATACTTTGCTAAGTTTAACAAATGTCACTATTGTTCATTCTTTGCGCTATCAAGTTCACTTTTACAAATGCGCTTATGGCTCCTCCAGTCAGACTTTTGACAGTTCGAGGAGCAATACTTAGTGATATGACACGCGCTACATCTCAAGAGTTTTCCTCCACCAATAGATTTTCCTTTACTACATACTGTACAACCACCTTGTGCTGGGTCTAGATTTAGTAAACCATCGAATGGCGGGTCAATCATGGGAACCGAGAATATTGGGGATATAGCCGCTCCAGTAACCAACCCACGTACATCAGCCCAATTTGGAACATCTGGAACAAAATCTTCGGGAAGAAAGCCACGGCCACAGGCACAAAATACATCGTTGACGCCATCTTGAGTGTGTTGAATGTACCCTGCATCACGGTTGCATGCAGGATGGTGTTTCCAGATCCTACATCTCTCCGCAAACGACGGCAGGGTCTGCCTCCAAAGTTTAAGTTCCTCATCATCGACTCTAATACTGCAAAATCCTTTCTCAGTGACCGCTGACAAGAACCTTGCAATACGGGGGACGAGGCTCTTGGTGATTGGCAATACACCCGTGTCAAGCACAACAGTTTGACTACCAAGATCTAGTCTTATGCAAGACACAAAAATGAGAACGTAAACTCCACCTCCAGTTGGATTGTCCAAGCCGAATATGTGTGATTGTCTTCCCTGAATTCCAGTGAAATGCATGAATAGAGAGAACAGTGAGTCTTTGAAGCCCACTCGGGCATCTGGCGATATGGCACTCGCCACGGACAAGGATTGTTCACGTAGTCTTCGTTCGTGTTTGGAAAACATACCTGTTACGTGCGGCGACAGCCATTTGAGTTGACCATGGCGATTCCGATCCAATATTGGTAACAGTCTCATGTCGACACGATGTACATTGGCAGTTCTCTCCCATATACACGAGGGAGAAAACGCTAGAAAGCTCCTCCATACACTCCAATGGAGAGGTGCCTCCACTTCTATGTAAGAAGACTTTCTTGCAATGCGGGTTTTACTTCTATCACCACAGACTGGAACCGGGAATGACGACAAAATCTGGGCATCCTTACCGTTGAAGGCAATTCCAAGGGCGCATGGGGCTGTTTGTGTTGTCTTTACAGCACACCCACTTCTCAAAGAATGTTTCAGTCTTTCTGAGAGAAGATCCACACGACCAGAAAGGGCGGTAATTCTTCCCTCTGGTTGCAGAACGATCGCGGAAAAGGTCGTTTTAATCTCTCCATGTGCCAATTCAGACGATTCGTGCTCGGATCTACTGAAATAGTGACCGGATGCAATGCTGGTCAGATTGGGTGGATGTTTTGAGATATAAACACATTCGTCGTTCCCCAATGTCGTTTCGAATATGTTCATCTCGAACCCCAATGATCGAATGAACTTAGTACAGGTCTGCGGTGTACTCTGCAGTCCAAAAGCTATGATGGCAGTTTGCGGCTTAAGCAGGAGGAGCCAAGATGGGGTCATGAATGAGACCACAAGTGGAGATTTACCCTGCCACCTCAAGTCGTCCTCAGAGATCTGGATTGCATATTCGTTGCTATGAATCTCGCCAACGGTCGAGATCATACCAAACGCAAGTTGGATTCCAGAGAAGATATTTTGCCAGCGCCCGACTATCGAACTCGAAGATGACTGCACGATACAGTGGCTGATTGGAGTACCGACATCTGTTGAATCAAGACCAGTCAGAGCGCTCAGCTTGTTTCTTGGCACTTTTAGGGTTATGCAAACTGTTTTCGGAAGGTCCTTCCATCTGCCGATTCCATCTCCAGCCGGAGTCACCACATGACCTGGTTGAGTAAATATCTGTGCGGAGTAGATGTTCAGGGTATGGAGGTAGAGATAGAGCTCTTGGATATAATTCCTTCCCATTGTGATTGTAGAATCGTTTTCAATTAGTCCAAGAATGCGGTTCATCACATCATGCCAATTCACAGTAACCCGATTTCTAAGTCGATGGAGAAACACAGCAAAGCTACCACGATGGTAATGCAACGTGGAGCTTCTTTTGATCTTGAGCATGTCGAGGTCTTTGAACAGTGACAGTGCGTTCTCGTGCTGGAACATATTGCGGTAGACACTGTGAAGGATGTGGGCCAAATCGGCTTCGTTGAATCGTAGTCTCGGTTCTATCATCCCCGAATTTGCAGTTGAAAGCGAACCATGGCGCTTCCACGTCAACTTGATGCGCATCTGCCCACGGCCACTACTACCAGTCGCGCGAAATGTCTGTTCGAGCGTGACCTCGTCAGCTGTAGACGAACTAGACGCGTTGGTCCAGTACTCGACAGGGAAGAGATCAAGCAACAGTGACATGGTGGCAAAATCTACACAAAGTATGGAGTCAGTGTATGCTCGATGATCTTTTTCTCTCCTTACCAGTGACTCCGTGTACAGGATAGAAGACGTATCTTTTTTCAGCAATGGCGATACTGCTGACAGTACGTTGAGAGCTCCCACATGATCGATGAGGTTGGATGTATCAATGACGTTGAATCTTAGGGGTGCTCCATGTGTGGTGCTGTACTCCTTTTTGTCGAGCTCGATCGGACTCAAGTGGTGGACATCTCGATAGACATTTCCTGACCAATCATGCCCAGATAACTCGAGACGATGCAGAGCATGTGCGAAAGCGATCGCATCTCCCGCAAAGAACCGAATGGTTAAGTTCATCTGAGAAGACAACCGAAATGCGTGACACCATGTTCGAAACTGAAATTGTGCTGCCTCTATAACGCGAAGCGGAAGCGATCTTGCTAAAACCCCGTTGAAGCAGTGTCTTTTACTGGTGCAAATGCTGTTGCAAGATGAAAGCCCAGAAGCAGATCCGTTCCATAGTGGAGCGTAGGCGCTCCAATGGTATGGAAAGCAAACAAAGGGTTTGGAAGATTTGTTTTTGCCAAGAACTCAGCATCTTGGCTTGTGCTCCCATACTTTCAATAGTGTTGATACAACACATGGGCGTTCTCCGCGTATGCGATACCGACCGGGGCTGCAGAACGTATTCCTGTAGTCACGTATGCATTTTCGCCCCCAACATAGTATGCCTTCACCTCCTTAGCGCGCTGGATCGTCGATTCGAGAAGTCGATTGAATACAGTTCTTGTGTTCTCATTTGAGTCTTGCATGCAATATGACCTCCATAAGGCTCTTACTCGGGTGAACGTTGAGAGATCACAAAACCTCAGTATGCTGCCATATTTTGTTCCATGCCATGCATCCAGCGAGTTTGACACAGAAGCCAACTCTTTTGCCTGATCAGTCAGGATTCTTAGGGAGGATTCGTCCAGGTAGAAATGGTAGTAGATATCCCAAATCATTTTCTGGCGGCTGCCATCAGTGTCCGCGAGAACAAGCGAAAAAAGTAATATGTTCCTTGCTGTTGCACATGGATGCACTTGGCCACTGGGCCGCACGATTCAAAGGTGACACACGTGATCGAGAGTTCATTTCAGCTGCATGATGAAGTTGCTATCGTAAGCGGAAAGGATGGCCGACAGCGCCGGTCCTCATCTCGTGTGTACATAAACGCACAAGTCAAATTACTTGATCAACTTACTCTACGAAGTAAGTGTCGCAGCCTATGTATGCAAGGCCGCAGAATCAATGACTTCAGCTGAGCCCAAGCAACAAGCCAATGTAACGGCAACAAAGATGCATTGCACCAACAAGAAAGAAGCAATGGCTACACACCACAGATGAATGGAGATGGTAGATAGCAAAAACAATACATTGAACATATTTTCACCGCACCTCCGTGTGCGACACTGTCTAACCCAAGAGGCGAATGCAAAGCCCTGCCGGGCATATCTGCAACTTCTCCACCATGTTGGATTATATCGAGCAAATCGATGTTTCCCCTCGTTCACCCTTGCTACATACCATCTTCCAGCATTATGTACACTGCTGTGTCATCGTTACAGAATGTTTACACTCTTGATTGCGCTCACGAATAGTAAGCAAGCACCAAGGATGTAGCCGAAACGCTGCACGGCAATCCTTCCAACCACGCTACGGTCATGTGACATGCACAGTAATCAGTATGCCTTGGCACTACTGAGAAAACAGGAGAAAGGAAGTGTTACGCGTATGTACTCCGTACACGTATGGATACGCACGTGCGTGCAAGACATAGTACTCGTCCCACTGCATGGGACTAGGCCCAATGCAGTGGGACGAGTAAGGGGCTAAAGACCTGCTAGAGTAGGAAAAGTCGCAAGGAGTGGCGAGATGAATTTACAGGGGTAAAACGCGCTATCCGACCATAATTCCCTTTCAACAATAATTTCGTTTAGCATATTGCGTAAAGCAGCTAGTATATATAGAAGTAAAATAACTAGTAGATAAAGAGTAGAGTACAGCAGATCACAATAATAAGATCAGACTACTAGATCAGATTAATCCAATTCTTATCTCTCTCCCCTAGCATTATTTCTTCTTTACTAAGAATCTATCGACTAGCTGCCTCTGAGTCTACTAGGAACAAGTAGAAGGCAGAGACCTTTACCTCTGAGTTCTATTAGAACAAGCAGCTACTTCCACCCACTTTTTCTAACAATACTTCTAGAGCTTCTATAAAAACTCGTCGTAAGCGCTGCTACATTAGCGTAAAGGTAGATTAAGTGCGGGGATATCTACATCTATGTGCAGCTTTATCGTGTCGCTTAATAATTGTAAGACGCTAATAAGAGCTTCTAGCTCTTCGATAAGATTGCGCACTTGCTTAGGATAGGCTTTAAAGCTCTGTATCGTTTTGTAAAGTGTAAGGCATGATTTGTGGGCGAAAATGACTAACGTTAAGACACTAGAAGCAAGGTCTATAGGCTCAGCCATCGCAATGATAGGTGTGGCGATAAGTTGAACGTATTGGACGATGATCTATGGGACCGAAGTTAGGTTAAATAGGCTTTCGATCAAGTGCATCGCGTCACAAGGCGTACGAACTGCATAATCGATTGGTCCGTGTCGCCGGTTGGATAAGCGCTGCTAGTCTCGCTTAGGACGGCCGGCGGTTATTTTAGCATGCCAAGGAAGCTATGTAACGAACTGCTCCCATTGCTTCGCGTTAAAGGCGGCATCTAACTGTAGCTGCTCACTCTTCCTGTACTGACGGAACCCTTTTATCGTTATTTCTTCAGGTCTTATAGAAAGCACGGTTAGCTTATCTTCTTTATGAACGCATTCCGTTCCGTATGGCTATGCACTCTTATATTGTCTTTCCTGGGAATTGAACTACGCTAGTTACTAGAGGACGCACTATCTTCCTGCTGCAACGGGCTCTGTTTCGAAATGACATGACTTTGACGCTGCCCAATCGCCTGAAGCGTAGAATCAGACATTTGCCCTAGCAACTGTGTAGACCTTGCACCAGCCGAAACTCGTCGAGCGTTAATCAAATCCCCGACTGTTGACACGATAACTTGGTGACCATCTTCTCCAAGCGACACTTCATCGAACATGTTGACTCGCTCCGCGGATGCGTCTTCAGAAGCTTTAGCGCAAACTGCTAGGCTCCGTTTGATGCTGTTAATTTCTTCTCGCATTTTGTCTTGTTCGTTGGAGTTTGGATGAACAAAGGTCTGGCCCTGAAAAGCGTCTAAACGGCGAAGAACGTCCGCAAGATGTATTCTAAGCTGCGACGATGTATAGGCAAGCCTCTCCTTACAATCATCTAGGACGGTGATTGTAGCTCGTTGGGCTGAATTGGCAGAGCTGTCAACGTCGGTCTGACTGTTATACTCTTCTGTGAATGTGAGCATGCTTTGAGACACATTTGACTGCCCTTTTTCGATATGCGATGACATTTCGGCGCATATATCGAGACATTTCTGTATGCTATCACGCTCGAGCTGGATTTTTTGTTGGTCTGAGTTCGTCTGACAACCACTTGAGCCACCAGCGACAAGATGTTGTAGCTTGCTGTCAATCCTCTGCAGGCTATCTTCGAGATCCGACACCGTGTTTTCTATCAGCTCTTGATATTCGTTGAGTGCCTTGGCTGTGATGGTAGCTTTTCGCCTGTCGTATAAGAGATTAGCCTTGTTCGTAACATATCAATGTTTACTTACAAGTTCGCATCACAGAGAGCGATAGTGATTGTAGACTTGTAATTAGCCAGTAAGGCTTTGAACCCGTCGATATCGTCACCCAGATATTTCAGTTTTGCCCAATCTCGAAAACTTGCTAGAGAACCATGAGATTGCTTAGTGGCATCTCTGACAACCATGTTGAATTCTATACAAGCACTTCCACATCTGAAGAGAGGAAGTTTCAAAGGTGTGAAGTCTGCCTCATTATCTAGAATAGCTTGGTGTATAGACGCCAATACTAAACTCAGTGCATCTAATTCTGTCTTCAGCTCTCTTACATGTTTATGATGACTGTTGAATTCTTTGAAGGTCTGATACAACATGGAGCTCGACTGAATACCGAAGGTGACTAGCGTAATAATGGCCGATGCCGCGCTGATTGGATCCGCCATCTTGAGAACAATGGAAATGGTGTAAACGTAGTGTAAAACGACGTTGAGAAGTACGGTTCGATGACAGCGCGATGACGCGAACAAAATTTGCCATTTGTGGGGTAACATAGACAAGTAAGTGGGTCGAGATCATGTGCGTAGCTGCACCCTGCTAGCGCCTGATGGGCGCCTTCCAAGAAAGAGCCAATCAAAACGCGTTTTGAATGCAGGGCTCGCGGCATGCTTGCTGCCATGCTAGAGTGGGATTATAAGCCTAGGCAAGACATCTTTGTTCCTTATGCTCACTCTACCACTCTCAGAATGGTCGATTATTCCTCATGACGCCCAACAGACAGGGGGTGCTGTTGAAGAGTCGATTGACGACGCCGTCGAGATGATCAATAACCAAGCCCAGCACCGCAGCAATCCCTGTCGGAGACGACTCGACTTGACAGATGGTTGATGGAGAGTTTTAAAGCTTTTTTTAGACCTCTTCAAGTTTGATAGGAAGCATGTCCGGATGTCTGGAGCGTGAGCCTGTCTCACGACGTAGTATAACGTTCGTCCCTATGCAACGAGACACCCGGTGAGCCAAGAACGACCGATGATAGTGTAAGGATGACAAGTTCTTCAACAAAGTGTTGTACCTCATTAGCTCTTCTTGACCCACTGAGTTTCTCGCTACACTAGGCAGGATATCATCTCTGCACTTAGGTATGCACCTTAGGCTAAGGATATCACTCTAGGCTTGACGAAATATGGGATAGCATATAGATCACAGTCAATTGCAGGAGGGGTTTTGTTGCTGGTATGAAGTGTTGATTTACAACATGCACTGACAGCAGGCAAGCATTGAGGTGATGGCTATGTTTGAATACTAATAGGAAATTTAGCGGCACTATGCTTGTAGACATGCTATTCAACCCTGGACAACGTGCTGATTAGCCGTAGGAGTAGCAGCATTTAGAAGCAACTAAGTTTCCAGCACCTGCCCCTGTGTAAAATGATGAAGTAGATCCATTTCTGCACATATAACTGCCCACCTGCTCCTTAAAAGTACTGGATACTTCCTTGAGGCCGAGGTGCCATAGTCCTCCCCCTCCTTCTGTCAAATGAGTAGCAGCGGAAGTCGCAGAATATGGGTGTGGATTGGAGCACTAGGATTCTGTATACAGCTAGTCAGAGCCTTGGTGACAGGGCTACCTGCCTAAAGCCCAGACTGAAACAATAGAGGCCCCAAAGTGTAACAAGTAACATGCCATCCACAAGAGACGCGCGGGCGTGTCTCTGGGAAAACAAGAAAAAAAACCCACTTTCACCATCAATTTATTGACCTTGATAACCCATCGCAATCTGACAGTGGCATTACTAACAAAGTTTATGCTTCCGACAGCTGCGCAGTTTGCAACATCTACCATGACCATTAATGCAGTCAATCACGGTCGGTCTCAGATTACTGACTGATGAGGCAGAAGACTAGCAAACGCAACTTAGTGTTGTAAAAGGAGGAGAGCGATCAGGCCTTAAGAACGCAAGTAAAGAGCTTGAAAGCTGATGTAAATTGGATAAAATTTCTTGTTAAGTAAAATAGTTAGAAGCAACCCTTTAGTATCAAAGCTGACGTTCTAGTTAGAAGCTATAAGATAGACCAAGTCCTGGGTAAGAGGAACAAGGACGGCGGCAGCTAGAGTATCAAGAAGCTATAGTAGCTAGCAAAGTGTAAGGCTAACTAATTGCTCTGATTAGCTTATAGTAAAGGGATTTACACCATAACTATGACTGACTTGAATTTTTTTTTCTCTGTTTGCTATATAGCGTATCAGATCAATTATCTTAGAAAAGAATAGCAGGCCGCACCCTAACCTGCCGAAATTAGGTATTAAAGAAATAACTACAGTTAAAGTAAAAAATCAGGTAAGAGTCTGCGAGATCCTGCTTTAAACCCTTAGAAATAGTTTAGTAATACTACTAAAATATTATAAATCTCTTAATAGGTATATAATAATAAGGCATAACTCTATTAGGTATAATAACTATAACAAGGTTGCGATAAAGGTAGTAGAACAGCAAACTATAGTTATAATAAAAACACGTAGTATAGCGAAGCTCTCTAATATCTATAAATTCGCTATATCTTTAGTCTATCTATCTTATCTTATTCTATCTTATCCCAACTACGGATTAATTCCGACACTATCTTAAATCTATCTATTTAAAAATACGATTCTTCTCCTAGCTATAATCCTAGCAGTTATCTCGTTCTAAGCTAAGCCTATTAGAAAAGCTATCTATCTCTATAAGGCTCTCTTCTACTACGATAAATACCTTTTACTCTCCTCTACCTAAGTATATACTAAGAGATCTAAAATAATATATATCTATCTAGTTAAAGTTTAATAGATCTATACGATAATAGTAGTGTAGACCTCTTCTTAATTGTAAGGGGCTGCGCTCTAGGGAGTAATTACGAGGTATATAAGAGGTTATATTTAATAAAGAGCTAAGCTCCAAAGCTATATAGCTATCTATATATAAGCTAGTTACCTAAGTAATAATTGGGCCGGTAAAGTCTAGGTGCACGAGGCAGCTTCTAGGTTCTGCGGCTATTGTCTGAACGTCGTTCGGGCGGTGCGCAGAGAATCTGGGTGCTTGAGACAGCACCCGGGTTCTGCGAGTAGGCCAAGATTCCATCGAGGAGCTATCCAAAGGGCGTTCAGCCCGTTACATTAGTATTAGTATTAGTAGGTTAGAAGATAGTTATACTACTCTAATTAACTATATAAATACGCTTATAGTATATAAAGTAAGTATAGAATTAATACGTTATATTAAGAGACTAAGTAAGGAGACTTATAAGTAGCTAAAGGCTAATATAATACGTATTAAAAGTGCTATTACTACACTAAATCCTAAGAGGGAGTAGAGGAGGTTTAGAGAATAGTTTTAGAGTAAGGAGAGCTTAGTATAGATAGGGGCGACGCTCTACTTTATTTAGAGGCATCTAAGGGCGGTTAGGAGGGATAAGCTGGAGGAAGTCGCATAATGTGTCGTAGGGGGTGGATCAGGCGTGTCGCTCGTGTCGACGCGTGACGGTATCGATGGGTTGCGGGCGTGACGGTGTCGATTGGTGGAGCGGAGGATGGGTGCGCGGTAGTTGCTGCTTACTAGTTGTAATCAATCTCAGAATTCTTTTCTCTCAGAAACTCCACTCAGAAAGGCCGGAGCCAAACATCATAACTATAAGCAAGCAATTGTTCGTCTTGGTCGAG
>NW_014575216.1:0-39139 GCF_000527765.1 Bipolaris victoriae FI3 | reverse complement strand
GGACAGAACGGCGTGCGATTTTGGTGGTTCTTTGTCCTATATGTCCTAATTACTTTGTCTGCCTACGTGCTTTATTTGTGGGACTTTCAGTTTCTGAAGCGGTGTTGGGTGAGATTCTGGAAAGATCGCCGCTGTGTGAGACGGAATAAGACGGCGGAGAAAAGCAATAAGAATCTAAGTCACATTATTTGAACACATTTTCCCGTGAGCCCATAGTTAAGCCTATTCTTAATAGTTAGGCTATGTAGTGATAGTACACCTGTAAAAGAAAGACGCAAACATAGGTGGCACCGCCTCTAACGTATTCCACTAGTAAGCTGCGCACCCCACCAAACTCGACCTAATGCTCTGCAAAATAGCTCTACTACTATGTAATAAAATTTAATAGAATCTAAAAACAGAATTAGTTATCTAGCTCTAGTTACATAAGGTCTACGTACGTCTTTGAATGTAACGCTTCGTGCACGTTAGCGGCGCGCATTAACATCTCTCACATAACCTGGCTCTACTCCGGCCCTACTAGTTACTACCCTTTCTGCGTCTACGGCCAGCTCCTGGCCCTGCTAGACTTAGAGAGCACCTCCACATACTATATAGTGACGTCGCTAGTCTCTCTTACATTCCTAGCGCTGAATAAATATAGATAGCTTTCTATTCTTTTCTGCGAGTATAGTCGCTGAGTTCATTGCAAGCTGAACGCTTTTAGTAAGCTAGCGTATAGCAGCACTTGTCAGGCTCTTTAAGTATCGGCATGGCCACTTTTAGAGATAGTGTACTTAATGCTGAAGCTGCGCTACTACATATAGTTTTCCTGTCTGCGTTGCGATGTTATTGTCTATAGTTATCTGTAGCGGAGACGGCGTCCGGACGACTGTAAGCGACGATAGAATAAAATCTAAATATGGAGGAAAAAGCCTAGCTATCCAGAAGCTTAACTAGATGTTCTGCTGCGTAAATACAACTAGCCGGATCCGTGTATAGATTGTGAGGGAGTCTACTCTCAACGTGGTAGACGCCCTAGTGCACAAGCTCCTCAATCTCACGTCCGTACACACGATTAAGTAGTGAGAAGATGTAAGGTGGCATGTAGAGAGTGATAATCTTGTTCTCCTTGCAGTACGTGTCAAACGCTGGCGTAGCGTGGCCGCTGTGGCTATCTAGGATCAGGAGACGATACGCCCCAGCTATACGAGCTACTATACGCTAGTTGAAATGCTTTACCCACTCTACGCTAAGCGCATCTATTGTCTAGCTGTTGTCTAATACTGCGAAAGTCCAGTCTGTAGAGTGGTCACTGTAACAGCTAGCCTAGTGCTGCTTACCAGACAGGATCACGAACGGTGGCAGCGACCAGCCAGACGCGTTAATATACTCAATCGTCGTTACTCACTCGTAGTTACCTAGTTGTACGGCGACTGCTCGACTAACTCTATTTACGTTAATGACTACTTTTAACGTGCCAGCTACACCCATTATAAAGCCAGTCTCATTAAAGTTATAGACGTTTTACTCTAGAACGCCGTACGTCTGGCACGTCTCCTCTACAAGCTTGAACCACGCTACTATTATAGCTAGATCCTCACAGCAAGCGTAATAGCTATAAAAGCTTCTGCTCTTCTTTTTCTAAAGCTTAGACTAGCTATTAACGAAGCGCGACACCCATTTCCTATTAACAGGTCGTGGAGGTGGATCTTAGCTACGCGCAGTGGGCAGAATGTCTGCCATCAGTTGCACGTCGGTAAGGTCTAGAATCCACTGCATGAGAGACTGCTCTTTAATAAGGGATAGTGTACGGTTAACAGATCGTAGCTCTAATCGTAGCTGTGTATCGTGGAGGCGCGTTCGTAGTGTTAGTTCTAGGACATTATATACTGCTGTAAGTGTACGCACTATTTAGATTATTTTAATAAGATGCTATAACTAGCAAGACTTATTTTACGTTCACAAGAATTTTGTCGTGTTAAGCTTGGGGGGGAGAGAGGGCAGCTTACTAGTCCCGCACATTAGCTATCACAGAAGGCTAATGCAAGGTGCAGGCATCCATACAGCATGCCCCTTATCTACTTAAGCGCTGTGTCCCGCACTACTAATCTTGAAATGACACGCTACTAACTATCTACTACTAATAGCTCACCAAGCTGATATTGTTCCTTTGGTACCTCGGGATATTCCACTCTTCACCCACCTAGTTTGATGGCGACGGTAGCGAATTCTATGGCCACTGGCCGCCTCCATGTCTTGCGGGATCCGGCCAACGCCTCTTAGGAGTGTATTGAGTGAGATAGATCCCTACAGAGGCATTAGCTTAGTTCTACTACTTATACCTAAGCTCAGCGTCGTTCTTGTTCCTGGCATTGGAACTATCCTACTAGAGAACTGGTCATTTGCTAACTAGAATTGGCTCGCTACTCTCTCTGAGCCTAGTTCTAGGGCGCGTATCCTTATATATGAATATAATTCGCTATTTCTAGATATTAGATTCTCTTGGGAGTTAATTCTAATGCTAGGTTACGATTTTCTCTAATGTTTGAGCGATGTAAGATCGAAGTTAGATACACATCTTGTAAGTAGCTGAGCATAGGACGGTTCTTTTTTAAACTACTAGCACGTTTACTAACATTCCTCTTCTAGACTGACAGTAAGCTAATGGTGGTAGTCTGCTATAGCCTGGGAGGAATTATAGTTAAATAAGCTTTATGCATTGCTAATAAACAGTTCTATCGTTATGGGTTAATCGTTAATGCTTTAGCCAGTATCATCTTTCTAAGCACTCCGCACCGCTATGCTGACAAAACTGCGTGCGCGGTACATTTCCGCGAAATCTTAGAATTAATAATAGGCAGAGGATTAAAGGTTACAAACGCTATTATCGAGCGAGAAGGTGCTATTCTGCTCGACCTTGCAGATAGATTCGAAGGAATCTCACTTCGCATACCTATGCTATCTGCCTATGAGCTAAGAGAGTCTAGAATTAGTTTAACGCCCCTGCGTTTAAAGTACTAATAGGTCAGTGTCCCGAGTCCTTGATTACGTCCTGATATTAACCTAGGCTTCTAGTTAGTCAACTGTGAAGTCTGTTTGACTTATTCTCCTATGGAAACCGTCGTTGGCTTAAACCTCGACTATTATAATATATGTGTTTTTACTGAAAGCGTTGGTAGTAAAGGCTTATAGGAGTTAAATGAGTTTGTATATAAAGTCTCGGTAGATGCTGTGCAGCTTGTTGCACTTTGGCTGAGAGAACGTAGGTTAAGAAGATCTTGGCGAGCTCTAGTACGATGCTAATGGTTCAAGAGGATTACTAGTACGTAATAATGAGCGCTTACTTGCCTACGATTAGCGAAACACTACTTTAAAGTGAGGTTAATAACTAAGCTTACTTACTACTTAACGTTAACGATAATTAGTTGAGCACCTAGATCTCTCCGAAAACTCTTCCAATACAGCCACGGAATAGCCTTCGAATAGAGTAATAGAAGGGACTACACCTTTGGGGTTTGAGTTGGTTTATTCTGCAGCCCCGAACACCGAACTGAAAAAATATGTCTATCTACCTTGCGTATTACTTAATATAAATCTGAAAAATAAGAACTTCTGCGGCTGTGAGGACATCTTGGCATGTCTTGCAGCTGAGCTCTTGCCTTTGAAGAGTATAGTGACAGCGTTAGGCACGGCTCTATAGTAGTTTACAATTTATAGATTTAGAGGAATTAGGAAGACTAAAATAGCTCGTGAATTCTGCCGCCGACATAGAGCTGCCTTTAATGCAGTATTTTAGGTGATAGCAGACGAGATTGCAAAACTCGACCATTACTATTAGTAAATATCGCTAGCATTAGGACTTGAAGACCTATCGGAGTGCAAGAGCTAGGTTGTTAGTAGAGAGATTGTAAAAGGGTAGCTCTCTAATCCTTAAAAGCAGCTATCTAGGTACGATAAGCTTAGTCAGCCCGATCAAGCGAGGTTAGAAGCGACTTAGTTACTTGTGTTTGATAACGCAGACGATCTAATAATCCTGGCGGACTACTAGCCTTAGGGTAGTAGATTAATTCTTATTACTAGCCGTGATCTATTGGCTAAACGCATATTTATAGGAAGGACATTAGGATTAGATCTCGGACCATTAATATAATAGGATAGTTTGTCGCTATTTAACTATCTTATACCTATTTCTAACGAATCCAAGGCTAATACTGCGAACAAAATCTGCGAAGCACTAGGCGGTGTGTCTTTAGCTATCTTATAGATAGTAGGAGTTATTTACCAACAGGACTTAACCTTGCTTGAATTTCTTGAGCTGTATACAGATTATAAAGAACATACTAATCTTTATAAGATAAAGTTCGATGCTAACTTAATTATATATTCTTACTCTCTGTCCACTGTTTAGGCATTTAAGAAACTAAAGCCTTATACGCGGCAGCTGTTGGAACTGATTTCGTTTCTTGACCTGGATTTTATTAGAGAGGATCTATTAATTAAAGCATTAGTTATGTTACTTTTAGATAGCGCGCAGTTCAGGAAGAGTGCTTATATTAAGGCTTAGACTGATCTCTTATAGTTATCGCTTGTTTAAAGAGACAAGTAAAGACAGCAGTTATTAGTCCATCGCATCGTATAGGAAGTGATTATAACAACGATGGACGAGTTTAAGAAGCGATCTATGTTTAATCTAATTGTACGAACTCTTTGGGCGGACTGGCTATTGGCTATGCCTAAGCTATTAAAAGAGCTAGAATTACCTTAGCCTAAATTAAGTAGTAGCAGACTATATGTTGGGAGGTGGCCTGTTTGTGCGGCGATATATCCTCACGTTCTAAGAATACATCAGCTCTAGTTAATAATATTAGATCTCTTAGACGCCACTAAATTATATTTTATAAAGTTGTTAAACGAGGCTGCATATTACGTAGAGGATATGTAAGCTCTTTGCTGCTTAATCTAACCTAGCTAGGTATTAGAAAGAACGCGGTAGAATAAAGGATTTTGATAGCTTCTTTAAGACTGCTCGCAGCATCTGCGAATCCTCTGTATACTCTGATCAGGATTCCCTGCTTGCAGACATATATTTCTGCCTAGGAGCTATCTCTATAGACGTAAGCGACTTCGATAAAAGTCGCGTTTATAAAGAATTATCTTTCGCTCTAGTTTCTAACATTTGCAAAGAACTAGGAACTACTAATAAGAGATTGTATCTTATATACGTAGAGCGAGGTATCTTACGCATTTAGGATAAAAGGTATAAAGAAGGTGAGGCTGATCTTAGGGAAGTACTATGGATTCGTATAGCTCTTGGTAACTACGTCCTCTGGTCTGGCGAGGTTAACCTGAGCTAGTCCCTTCTTGTATAAGGAAAGCTGGAAGAGTGTGATGAGCTTCTTTCGGAAACTCTTGCGGGTAGAGAAAGGGCGTTAGGCAAAGACGATAGGGAGTCTGTTAGAATAGGACTGGTTCTATATGTAATTGGTAACCTTCGTGCTGCTTAGAATTGATTGGATGAGAGTTTTGAGTTTTATTAGCGAGTAATGCGCCACATGCGCGCGATAGTTAGTAAGAAGGATTTCTACACTGCGAATGTCGCTTATAAAATTACGGAGCACCTGCTCCGCTTAGGTTAAAGTAAAGAATTAATATAAGTGTTGCAATTTTAAAAGTATATGTAAGATTTAATCTAACTATTTCTTAGTACTATAGCTAATATAGCGCTAGATATCTAGTCTATTGATCTAAGTGTATATAAGAACGAGATTGCTCGCATAACCTTCCTTAAGGGCCGCTTGTTTAAAGCAATAGGTAGAAGTTAAAAGGCGTCTATTGCCTTTAAAGTTACATGCCGCTTAAGAAAGGAAATAACTTAAGAGGATTAAGATATGAATAGCTTAACTACGGAAGATTTTGATAAGATCGTTGCTTTTTAGGCTTAATAATAAGTCTTATTTGTCTGTATAGATTATACAATCTTAAGACTATATTTTTAAGAGTTAAATTCTTCTAGACTAGATATACACTCAGCCCAGCCGTTATTAATTTCCCCTAATTGCTAATCATCTCCAAGCGCATTTATCTCTATTCTCCTAGCCAATACTTGTTCTTGCTTGCTTCTATACTTAGCCGCCACGTCTTGATGCGGAACTTAAATAACTCTTATCCCCGCGCGTCTTCTGGCCTCTACTCCCGTTACACTGTCTTTAAATACTAAACACTTATTAGGCTTAATAGTATCTTCCGCGTTATTTGCTAAGTTTAATGATTGTAACGTAATTAGGTATATATTAGGGGCTGGCTTCTCTTGACTCTTTCGTAGTTGTGCATCGTCGCCTAGAATCCGCTGCTTTGGCTCGAAGAAATCTAATAACTGCTTCGTCTCCAGTTTTGAAGTTTTTAATCTAAAGCTATGGCTCTTACTGCTAGATGCCAGCGCTAATTTGATTTTGTCTCCTGAGGAATTTCGCGCATGACTAAGATTGGAAAGAAGCTTATTCGCACTAGGCAACGGTTCGTAGCTCTGGAACTGAGCTTATATTTACTCTTTTAACTCTTGAGTAAACTGCTTGCGCGGAATAGGCAGCTTAGCCTAATTGTAAAATATGTCGCTATTTGTTAAGTCCGGGATGTCTATAAGCTAGACTTAAATTAACTAAGTAAAGGCAGGCCTGCTGTACTTTTCGAGAAGTCGGTTCGTGTAAAGAGTAATAATATCTTTAGAGTTGATAAGGAGTCCGTCTATGTCGAAAATATAAGCCTAGATTAGCGGAAAAATCGTAGCGGATATATTGCTCTTAAGTAACAGCTTCGCTGTTCTTATATAAATATTAGAGACAAACACATCCCCGGCTAAACACGGTCGCCTACATTAGAAGAACTTACTATAATCTAGAGAGCGCTATGTTATTATAAGCGGCTGAAGCCGTCATCTCTAAGATTGTCGAGGTGGAAGGAGTCAAGCCTATTAGCAGTGTAATGCTAAGGTAACGCGAGTACGGGGTATGAAAAAAGCGTTTACATATAACGTCTATCTCTATGTGCCGGGACGCATAGTATAACGGGATACTTTCTCTTCCGGACCCTTAAACTATCTACAACGTGCTTGTATATAGATAAGCGTAGTGCGCATATACTCTAGAGCTCTTGCTCTTTTAGCATATTAGCTACTGATGCTAAAAAGCGCGTTATTAACCATGCTATCGCTCGTTCTATTAATGCTGTTAAATAACTCTCTTCTAACACCTCTTACTTCTCCGTGATTGTACACTTCTCTGAATAGTTCGGTAGACTAGGAAGAAAGCTGGAATAGTAAAGATTAAGACTATAGTCTTAAAAGGTCGATTTAGAGTAATAAGTATATATCCTAGTAGTTTCTCCGCGTAGTTAGCAAGATCGTTAAAACGCGTCCTCTAAGACATGCGCTGTTAGTAGCACTTAGCATGCAGGTAGCCTATAGTAGCGTGCTTAGATATATCTATTTAACTATAACAAATCTAACACTATACCCATAATAGAAGCTGCTAAACATAGTTATAGCGTATGCTAATAGCTCTTTATAGTTAAGCGTTTATAATTAGCTAACTAACTATATAACTAGTTAATATCCCTCCCTGTACACGGAAAACTAGGTGGACTAGAATCCACCAATAAGAGCACAGAGGCAGCAGACATCATAGCACGGCGATGTGTTTTATTGGCTAGTTCCGGCCTACTAGATTTTACGTTACTCAGAGAGTAAGGTTATTAAATCTGCTCACAATAGTTAACCCTATAAGCAACGTGAATATAACGCTTAGGATTTACTAAGTAGTAGTGATTCTTAAACTTTATATATTATAAAGATAGCCTAAATACCTATATATATCCTACTTACGTCTAAAAGATAGAGATAATAGAAAAATAGACTAATTAATTAATGCGCTATAGATTATGCCAAAATTAGCCTTACTCCGCCATAGATAGGTAGTGCGTCTGCCTAGATCCGTTGCGCTAGAATAATAGTAGCAGCCTTAGGGAGTAGTTCTGCCTAATTAATATTTGTATAAGTTCCTATGTTTTATAACGTTGCTTATTTATAAGAATTTCTTTATCTATAATCGTCTTTATTAACCCTAATTTACTCTATGTTATCACCGCTAGTAGACTTTCTATTACGACTAGAAAGAGCCTGTGTTAAACACTCGGAAAAAATCGCTGTAGGAGCGACTGGGTTCTAACCTACTCTATATAATAACTTAAAGAAATCTAAGAAAAGAAGATAGTAATAGGCTATGCACGAAGTTCTATAGAAGCCGTCTTTATTAAAGCTGTCTAACTTACTTAAAGACTCTATGTTTACTTACTTCTAGGAGGAAACTAAGAAGAAAGACGGTGCGAGCTGTGTGTTCTTGCTGTAGGGTTCTGAACACTCTGAAAGCTTTAAAACCTAGGCTGTAGACGTTCTAATTACCGACGTTAAAGATAAGTATAAAATCTTTAAGTTATTAAAGAAGAAGTATGATAAAGAACTTGGCCTCCTACGAAGGTACTTTTCCTTCTGGAAAATCACTAGACTTAAGCCCGTCACTGTATATTCCTACTATCTTATAGCATGCCTACTTATACTAAGATTAAACATAGTTCTAGTTAATCTACCGTTCTTTAAAAAGGTTCTTAGCCTTCGTTAAACCTTTAGACCTAGACAGCTTGCACAAGAGCTACTCTAAGTAATAGAGAGAAGTAATAAAAGCTATCGAATTAATAATAGACTTCGATTCGAACGCTTTTCCGCATAACTGCTATCGCGACAGCTCTAGGGAATACCATCATTCTAACAGTGATTGCCCAACTAACTCTTTAAAGCTCTCTGGTGTTTTAACCTGTCCTTTCTAGGAATGGTATAGTTGCAATGATTAGATACGTTGGATTAAAACCGCGCCTTTCCTTTCTTGCTACTTCCGTAATCCGGCCGTTGTAAGCTCTTAAAATATACTTAATGGCCTTAGTAACTATTAATTTATCTATTACTATAGGTAAGTCTCAAATACATATGCTATAAGATCCAACTAACGTCAATATTACTAGGAATATTAATTTCTTAGTTAACGACTTCCGACCGTAGAATAGATACCTAGAATTAGGTGGTTTATACGTTGAGACTGTATAGTGTCCTAGAAAATGCCTCTATGCATTTCTAGGTATCCTCTTTTCTGTATTAACCGGAGGAAAACTTTTCTAGGGTAGCTAGGAGGTAACCTTCGGCGCTGGAAGCTTTATCGTCGCTTTACTGATGTTGGTATTAATAGTACTTAGTTGCTATAATGTCTGAAATATAGAGAAAGCGACTAACGAAAGAGTATAAAACTTTTACTATTTAGCTTTTCGTATGTCAGCTTATATAGAGAGAATGAAATAGATCTTCTCATAAGCATACAGCGTACAAAATGGATAAATATAGATATCTAAGATCTAGATCTTAGCCGTAGCTCTGGTAAGTGCATTAGGTATAACAGAAATAACACCATGATTGCAAGCGGGTATAAATAGTAATTACATAATAAAGGTCTGCATAGCTTATAAACATAGCTATTACATAGCGTATAGGAGGAAGGAGCTCTGTTTATAGAGAAGGTAATTTTTTAACTTAATAACTGCAGCTTATCTTGCTGCGCTTACTCTCCATGTAAGTAAATCTTCTTTTAACCACGCTGATGTTTGTCGCTGCTTCTCGCAAGGTACGCGAACGTCATCTCGTCTACATCTGCTCCTCTAGTGTTTAAAACTGTTACATTAAGAGTGTTCCGTCATCACCAAAGCTATTAGTCGTAATGCAACTATCGTCTTAGTGCTTTAGATAACGCATTAACTCGTGTGGATGTGTGGTAGGCTTACGGTAGTAACGAAACCTAAGAGGCCTAGAGTAACAGCCTAGTATAAAGAGAGTGCAATAATCATATTGTATACTTTACAGGTCAATGTAAGAGGAAGGTAATAGATAGCCTTGCGACTCTAAACGCGTTAACTATAGAACTGCGTTCTGCAAGGCGCGAACTAAAAAGAGCGTGTTATATATATTCCTGGTCTAGTAGTGGTATCGCCCGGTTCTTGTTCGATTATATATCTATAGAAGAAACTAAACAAGCGTATCCTCTTCTCACGAGCTAAGATATTTGTTGACTCTGTCCGAACGCGTAAAAAGGTACAATATAAAGCTATCTAATATCTTAGACCACTAATCAGGACGCGAAAGTCTGTTTGCTAACGGCGTGATCCGTTCGAACTTCCTACGCTCTCCTTCAACGCGAAGAGATACTATCGTCTAGCTAAGGTTTAAAATCCAGTATAGTACTTCGCCTAGGAGTTAAAGCTTATACAGCTAAGCTCTTTATTATGCGTATCCTTGTTTCCTCTGCTGTGGTCGTTCGAGAGATCTCTCTTAGCTACTGCCCACAGGCGTCACGGCAGGTCTATAAACGCCGTAGTCATTACTACATCTTTCTAGTACATCACCCTATGCTAATTAACACGCCGTTGCACCCTGCGGTGGTAGGATAGTGTCATCGATAGCGCAGAATACACATTTGAGAAGATATCAGTATGCCGGGTTAAGCAGAGCACGTTTCCCGTCGATCATATTATACAGCAGCATGTGATGGCGAATGTGCTTTAAAGTGAAAGAGTATATCACGTGTCGGCCTGCGCTCGAGCTATGCTGCATTGATTAGCTCGGAGGGATCCGTATAGTCAGGTGGTGTGAGGTGTGCAGGATTGCGCATTGTATCTTCTAAGAGTCTAGACCGCTATCGACCATCAAGGGACGACCCTGAAGCGGCTTCCCCCTCCACTTTGACCGACGCCGCACAACATCTGATTATAAACCTCCAGAAATGCACTTTAACCTCGCCTAGTATTATATTCCTAGTCTTTATTACTAAAACACTCATTATCCTGTCCCATCGGCACACATGGAGCGGGTGTTTCCTATCTAATGTATAATCTTCGACGATAGCCCAAATCTATTAGGTTATTATTAAGAAGCGGAAATTCGTCAACAGCGGACGGTACTCGTTAAGTCACCCTCTTCTCTCCGCTCTGGGATAGCTACCACTCAATCAGCTAAAGCCGTTAATCTAAGTGTTGGTGCTCCTCAACAAGACCCGGCCGTCCTCAAGAAGAAGGAAAATAAGTCAATCAAATAGCCTTCATCGGTTGCTATTAATGAGAACCTAGAGGAACCGCCACTAAAACAGTTAGATCTTATGTATACTGAACGCTGTGAGTACGCTTACACTAATGAAGCAGGCTCTGACGTAGTCTCGGGAAAGCGTAACCAGATTACGCGGTGCGAAGACGAACCCATATATATACCAGGGTCTATCTAGTCCTATAGTATGCTTATTGGTCTCGAAATGGTACAAGATGCAGGCGTATTGCGCTACACCTACCGCATCGTGAGCGAGAATGCTAAGAAGATTTGCAAGTACACGCCTTGCGTTATCTTCTACCTAAATAACTTCTTGTCCGTTTTCCTAGCGCATCAGCGACTCGTCTTCAAAAGCTATGCCCAATCCGTTATTAACCTTAAAACGAAGACACCTAAGGCTGCCGAGCCGAAAGTCTTTAGTATTAGTTTCATAGACTCGGGGGGGTACATCACCCCCGCTTAGTGTGCCATACATTTTCTCAGAGGGCAGTACAATTTATTAGTCTGTGAATTCGAACTCGAAGATAGCTTAGGATTAAGCCCCTACCTACTTAACAATCTGCCTTCAATGCCGCACAACACGCTCAACTCTAACCTAACTAACGCCTCTTTAAGCTTCATTGCGCGAAGCGACCCACTTAATATCTCTAGGGACACGATTAATATGTTTTAGAGAGAAGAAAGAATTATAGAGGTCGTCAACGTCATCTCTTAAATATAGCAGCAGCTATCTAGCTCGCTTAATATCTAAGCGTTACTAGACACTATAGTAGCGATTATGAAGGAGTTGACTAGCTATTATTAATGCATAATCTATTAATTCGACGAGGAATATAATGGCACAGTTGTCGCTAAGCTTATCAACCCCCGCGCCTGCACGGATGTTTATAGGGGTCTCTATTTCCCGGCGAGCGACATCCTAAAACAAGCACAAGAGCTATATAAGATTAATAAGGTCCGTGTTCTATTTGATAGAGAGCAAGCGCCTAGCAGGTTAATATACAGACACGTCGCTAACCTCAACACCCCCTTAGATCTTACCCATTTATATTTACGCGCAATATCTCCGTTACATCTCAAATACCTAGGTAATATAAGCGTCAGATCGACGATAAGCGTCTCGCTAGACTACAAGAACGAGCTCTAGGGTCTTATCTGTTGTCACTCATATGGCCCGACAGAACTTAGAGTACCATTCCCTATTCGTTAGTTGTCCTACTAGGTCGGGCTATATGCTTCCAACTGTCTCCACAAGTTACTAAATACTAAAAAAGTCAAGACAAGGGACTTACTCCTATCTATGCAGAGCCATATTAGTCCTCAAATTTATATATCGGCGTCTTCCAATAACCTCCTTCGCTTATTCCAGGCCGACTTTAGATTCCTCGTTATCAAAGGCAAAGCCCGCACGATCAGCAAGCTATCATCCTACAGCAAAGCGGTAACACTCCTTAGATATATCTACTTCCGCCAATTTCCCACTACCTACGCGACTAGGAATATCTCCAAGGACTTTCCAGATCTAGTGTTTAAGTCCACCTTCAAGCAGATTACCAGTCTACTAGTCATTCCGCTCTCACATAATGCCAGCGACTTCATCGTTCTATTTCAGAGAACACAAATCCGAGAAGTACACTAGGCTAGTAATCCTAACATAGGGTCGAAGATAGACGCTTTAGAGCCAAGAAACAGCTTCAAGAAGTGGACTGAAGTTGTCAAAGGAACTTACAAGCCGTGGAGTGACGAGCAATGTATATCCAAGCTCAAGCATGGTTCGCCTATACACTAATACATATAAGTTAAGGCGGCGGCCGTTACTAGGCTAGTATATAGTAACTTCATTCGCGTATGGCGAGAGAAGGAAGCCACGCTGAATGAATCACGAATAAAACGATTGCTTCTAATCAACCTCTCCTATAAAGGTTAGCTGCTAGACGTCTCTTTTTTTTAATATTCCTAGCTCGCTAACAGGCTCCAGTCCGTACTCCGCTTAATACTATTATTAATTACCTTAAAATTGCTCTTAAGAAGTCGCTGGACCAGGAGACGAAAGACGTCTTGAAATAGTCTCACTCAGCTTCGAAATCGCTCGTTTACGTCATCGACAACTTGCTTCATCTTACTAGTAGTAGGGGCCAGCAGCCCGTACCTATGCTTAATGCCACATTTAAGCTGCTGAAGGATCTTAAGACTATACTAGACCGATTACGAGCGCACGTAGTCCGAAAGCACCTGTCTTTCGTCGTGAATGAGGACGCTGACGTGCCTCTGCTTCTCCGCGGCGACCTCCCGAGATTTCAAGATGTGGTAACAAACCTAATCTCGAACGCGATTCAGTATACAGCCGAAGGAAGCATCGCCATACACATTGGGGCATAGGTAGTGACTAGTAAGGACTGCATTATATAAGTCGCCGTTAGCGATACTGGGATCGGCATGTCTGAGCGATAATTGGACGACTTGCTTTAAGAATTTGAGCAGGTTCCTGACGAGTATACTAACCTAGAGGAACGGTTAAACGTCGAAGAAGTATAAGATTTAATGGACATACATAAAGGGGTCAGGATGGGTCTCGGCCTCGCACTCGTAGCTAGATACGTTAAATAGTGCAGAGAGCAACTTCGTGTGCGATTAATTGAAAAGGAAGGTTCGACTTTCTTTCTGGACGTTCCTATGCAGATAGCTAAAGAGGACACGCGCATATCGCTTTCTCGCACGAGCTTAGGAAGCGGGTCGTCCTAGGAGCAGCCTCACATAGAAAGAGCGGGAAAGCTGCCCAGCTACCCAAATGCGGGCTCGGCGCAGTTATCAACTACACCGATCTACTTCCCTATGTAATTTAACCTAGCCCGACGTCAACGAACCAGATTACCCGCTGGAGCTAGTAGCTTAACCCATCACCTAACTTCTAATGCAGAGAGTCTAACCTAGTCTCCCCTCAAGAAGCTTCGCAGGGATACACTGCTTATCTTAATAGCCGACGATAATTCCGTAAACCTCTCGATCCTACAACGAAGGCTCAAGAAGATGGGTCATAAAGTAAAGACGAGTCTTAATAGGCAGATATGCTTCGAGACACTTCGCGAGAGCTATGATAGTATTAATTTTATCCTAATGGATATTAATGTAAGCACTCCTTTTCCTTATTGAGTTATACTAACGACGGTTTTAGATACCTATTATTAACGGCATTTAGTCTATGAAGATGATTCGCGCGTCTAAGATTGAAGCTCAAACCAATTTGCCCCCTGTCTCTTCTAAAGACGAGAGTGACATGTTAGAGCTATAGCAGCGCACTACCAATACCTCACTCCTGTCTCCTCCGATTACTAATCCACGCGAGTTAGGTAATACTGAGCCAACATTACGGGATAGCTATTTTAATATACCCGCCACACCGCCCGTCTTCTAATCTATTTCCCCTAGCTTACAACCTTATATGCCTATAGTTGACCTTTTGATGCGGGTAGGTCGTTTTCAACTAGTAAGACACGTGCCGATCTTTGCGATCTCTGCTAGCTTAAACCAGCATTCTTAGGATTCTCTGCAAGCCGCGGGCTTTAACAGATAGCTGTTAAAGCCTATTAACTTTAAGCGGTTAGGTACGGTTTTAGAAGGTCTCTCGAGTTACGAGGCTAGGCGCTAGGCTACCTGTGAGGCTGGGGACTTTATAAGTGGTGGGTGGTTTGTGTGAGGCCCTTCGATATATCGGCAGGCTTCTTGCTATTAATGTAGAGAAAAAGTTTGGGTATAATTTACTTCATTATCTGGCGACAATGAGACTGGAGTAGTTGTTATCCCTGTATCTTGCGGCAGAAGCAGAAAGGAGAAAATATTTGTTACTTACCCAACGAGCTGGCTTAGACTCGGCTGGCTCACGCCGTGGCGTTTTTAGAGGAAGGTATGTAAATTATGGTCCGGACATTCTGCTATAGCTAGGACGCTATCCTTTGTGTACTCAAAGTCTTCGGAACCTTAATTACGCGTGCTAATACTTGAAGGCAGCACAGACTACACGAGCTGCACAAGTACGCTATCAATATTTTTGATAGGCTGGCCTAGTTAGCTAGCAAGTCCAGCCGGATATACAGACCAGAGTATATAGTATAGTGATGGTGGTCGGCTCTGCGGTGTCCAACTATAAACATCTGCCTTGTAGTAAACAGGTGCATTAGGTTTTCCGCTTCATATATTATCCGCTCCATCCTTAGTGCCGCGAATATAGATAGATCTGCATTCTTTAGGCATTCTTACGTTCTTACTTTATACAGCAGTAAGTATTAGCATCTACCTAATAATATACATAACTTATTAAGTGGCAGTCTCCTATCCAACAGTAAAAACCAACTGTTCGTAAACTCTGCATCACAACAGCAGTACCAATACTACTTAATTAAAAGGATCCCCGATTATGAAGAGTAACAACGAAGCCACGTAGGAAACTCAGCGCCGCCTCTTATTTCTTCCGAGCCGCTTACTTTCTCCTACTTACCTTCCCCTAGTTCCTCTCTTTCGACTCCAGAATCGCCACCGCGCCGTCATCAAACTCCCTCGTCGGCGTGGCCTAGATATCCGTGATGTCTTAGCTATCTAGGCGATCTTTATAGTACTCCTTAAAGCGATTTATGGCCTGTTCCCTCTGTAAGTATACTCTACGTGCGCGAGATCGAGGCTCGTTATATAGCTGCGCATGCGAGTTAGGTCTTTCTACTCATCTTGCATCTCACTTCCAGGAAGTGCCAGCTTATTCGCGGAAATCTGTCGGCCAAATCTACGAAGCTTCTTAATATTCTTGCGCACGCCGTCGTGGGGTTCTCCGAGATTGTTGTTTTTTAGCTCTATCTCGTCCGTAACATGCCTGCCTTCTATTTTCCGCGCGTGTGTTTGCTATTTGCCCTTTATTATAGTGGTAGGCAGAACGGTGGAAGATGTCTTAGGACGACCATATGCCTCCTATGTTTCATTATGTTAACTGCGAGTCAGGAGGTGGTTCTTATAAGACATGCCTCTATCTCATCTTTCTCGTAAGACAGCTCTAGCATAAAGGAAACCTTCTTCGTTTGTAGCAGCGAGATATCGCCCTCCGTGTCGTCCTTTAACTTGCGCTTCGTTATGTCGGATGACTTGAGTTGTTAGGAGAAGTAACGAAATGAAATGTGCAAGAATGCTTACTAATAGGGTTATTAAGCAGACGTTAGTTAGGTTAGTTAGGAGGTAAGTCTAGCAGTGTTGATGATGAACTCCAGACGCGCTGGTTGAAATAGGTTATCGCCACTTCTATCTCGCGACTTCACGCTAGACTATGGAAGTACGCCGTCACTTGGATATTAGAAATTCTACCGCTAGCCCTAGTCTATTCCTTCTTATGACTTCTTCGCGTTCCGCGCACGTTCTGCTACCTAGCCTTAGCTAGGACTCGTTTCACGAGATGTAGTCACGATTCAATAACATCCTGTGCACTGTCACCGACCTGTCTAGGCTCCCTGTAGAATGTAAGATTACTTTTGGTAGACACTAAGGCAAGTCTGTTCCATAAAGTAGCAACGTAGAAGATGTATAAATATTTGCATTTAATCTAGAAGTAGGAGTAGTCTACACGTTGCCGACAAGGACTGCCTCCACCTTAGATAATGCAACTCCTTTAAAGCCCTCAGAAGACTGATGAATGCGAAATTATTTTCCTATCCCCAAGATTATCGTAACCTAGAAACACAAATCAGCAAACGGCTTCACAGCAATTAAAGAAACTAACTATCTACTCACCTTAACATTATTTACGAAGGAAAGCCGCGCTTGCGACGCTCTCATCACTTTCTCGCAAATCGAAGCTGAAGCTTTTAGACGTACTACCAACAGTGTCTAAGTGTTTTCCTTCAAGCTACGTCTGGCTCCGGATTATATCTTGCAGCCTTAACAGGACAAGGCCTCTCTCTAAAGTGGAGATAATATATAAAGCAGAAGACGTTGATATCATCCTGTTAATTGAGTTTATTGCGTCCTCGAAGATATAGTTCCTAGCAGCTTAGATTAACTTATTTAGAATGCCCTAGCCCGGTTCCACTAGTACTTCTAGTGCTTTCGGTCCTACGGCGGCAAGTATGTTAATAAGTAAATGGTCGCTTTCGATGTCGAATGTTACTATGTATAGTTGGGGAGCTTCCTACTAATCCGTCAGCACGCGAGGGGTGCGAGAAATAAAGTCTAAAAACGCTGTAGAGGCTTAACCAGGCGTCTTTTGGGTCATTACGACTGTATATAGTTTATTAATAGCTAGATTATAAGGATGAATTAATCTTAGCTTAAGTGCAGCTATTATAATTCTAACGAGTCCTTCGACTTCAGTCGGTCGATCATCTTCTCCGATGTAGAGATCCTAGTCCGATACTATGTTGTAACGACTATGTTGACGAGGCAGATTACCCTAGGGCGATGGCAGGATAGGTTCTATGCATGCGATAACCGAAGGCCTGTCGATGCCATAAATCTTCATGTCAAGTAGTATAATCTTCCTAGTATACGTTCGAAGAAGCTCCTACTGCCTACACATTATCTCAAACTAGGCCCCGCACCTTAACTTCACCGGCATAGATTCCAACAGGTAGTACACCCCATAGAAGGGATACAGAAGACGAGAGCGGGCGACATGGGAAGCAGCTAGCTCCGGAAGATAAAGTAGAAACTAAAGAAACTAAATTAGTTAAAGTAGAGGCTGGAAGACGTATTATTATTAAGACTCAACTGCCCTACATCAATAGACGATTAAGCATAATGAAATGGGCCTATATAAGATGGTTTTTAAACGAAGAATAGTAACGTGTTTCACTAGTGTACCGTACGCGCCGCAGATCGTGCCCCACTAGTGATACTGCGAAGCGCCAGTAGGGCTGTCTCCCAATCGCCCCAGCCGCTCGATACTAGTTCCTATAATTAGGTCTAGCTATGCTAGTAGCCTATAGTAGTGTTCGTTTTGTTTAGTGGTGTTTGCGCATCGCTTTAATAGTATTAGTAGCTCGGTTGGCAAGGATGTCGCTTCACGGCCGCGGTCGCGTTCAGGGGTCAAGATTGCCATCTCTCGCGCGTCCAGATCGCAAACTTATCCACACAAAGCTCTCAAATCAGCGAACAGTGCTCTCCTTACTTTAGCTCCTATAGACTCGCTGATCTCCGAAGCCAAAACTTATCCAATAAATCGGTTGTCTAACCTATATGTAGCCTTCCATTCTTCCTGCAGACCAACAATAATCCCCATACCATCGTTCCATAGTTAAAACTAAACTTTCGAGAATAGCACTAACTAACTAACATGCATACCAAGGTTTTGCAGATCTAGCAGATCTAGAAGTAGGGCTACCAGGGGCTGTCAGGACAAGGTTTAATAGCGCGCATCCAAGCCTTGGCGTAATTAAGTACGGACGCTCCTTTAAAGAGTTAATTATACCTAGTCATTTTACATATCTCTGTTATACTCTAAGCAAGGCCCAAGAACTAGCTCAGAGGCCTAGTCTCTTATTTTACTATTGTACAATACGTTCCTTGCTATCTTTAGCTATAGCGGGTCACTTCGACTCACAGTATATTAATTATTTATAAACTGGAGATACGAAACGATACTAGAAGCATAGCAGCCCAGGAATATATGCCTGCGCTAGTACCGCGCGCGGGGCAGATAATCAGCACTATACTACAGATTAGCACATTTAGTGTACTTTGCATTTGCATAAGTAAGTCTTAGACCATCTTTTCTATTTAAAAGGGATAGAAATAATAATACGTAATAGTGCAAAGAACACAGTATATCTAAAAATAAGCTACAGTGTCTTTAGCTTCGTGGTATAAGTGTAATAAATTATATGCTTTCCTAGCGTTTTGCCGATTCATCACTGATACAACGTGGATTAGTAATCATTGTTATTTATTCTGACTTAGCGTTATTTATCTTTGCGACAGCGATAGTAGTTAATGGCTTTAGCATTAACTTGTCACAGGGCGTTTGTGAAGGAGGCATCTTGTTATGTAAGCTTACAATCTTTAATTCGTAAAAATGTTTAGATTAGAAGTTGATTATTATACAGGTTTAATATGTTATATGTCCACGAAGGTCATAATATACTACTTCCTAGTTAAGAAAGCTGTAAGCACAATATCTACTGTTCTTCTATACGTATAGTTACTAACAGAATATAGTATATCGTCCGAGAGGCTATGAAGCCTCGCATGCAAACTAAGCTATAGCTTTTCAATTGTCTATTTATGCTGTGTAGGTTACAACTAGGAGTGAGAAAGTCTGCGCTGATAAGCCTAAAGTACCGTATATCATTCTCGTCATTATGAACTTTATCTTGTAAGCCTTTTCTTTCTTTCCTTTTCGTTTCCGTAAAAATAGAGAGCAGCTGCTGACATACCACATTATAGCCGAATCAATTACATCAATAATAAAGGTATATGCATTATTGGCATGCGAAAGATTTCTATGCTACCCTTGATTATCTTCGAAGTTATTGTCAACGTGCGCCTTCCCTTTTCCTAACTGGGCCCTTTCCCATACGCATGAAACTGATCCATTCCCAGATATATCTCACTGCCCTTTTCATCATCCCTCTCCGCGGTCTCCACTCTTATAAAAATAAGTTGAATCCCACGCTCCGCTATATAGCTAAGCGTTCGCTTATCGGCTCTATCACTACCCTCACCATTTCCGTCGTCAATTTAACCGCCATCGCGGTATTAAGAGGTGAGCCAGGCTGGGTCTGTCTTATGTGTTGCAATATCGACATTTTATGTTGCACGTTGGTCCTACACTGGGTTACATCACAAGGCAGCGTTGCGTCGTCGACAAGCCCTTATAGCGATAGCGATGGTGAGACGATTGGCTCAAGAGGCGGCACAAGATCGGGTCAAAGACGTAACAACAAGACGGCCTATGGGAATGGAATGGAGAGAGATGGAAGCTACATCATCACCATTAAGGGGATGTCAGATGACTCTCAGAACAGGACTAGCAGCTGCACCGACAACACTTCTCCAAAAACAGATGTCAATGTCTTCCCAATCTCTGCCTGCACACTTAATCCGCCCCACCACTCTCAGGCTTCACCCAGGTTAATGGTTTCAAGTGTTATAACCGAATGCAAACCGTCGTCTCCGCCCAGCAAGTTCCGCGCTCCCACCCGCGGTTCATGGCATCGAACCACTCGAGAAGAGTTTAGAGATGAGGTTGAGTTGAGTAATATCACTGTTACGAGAGTAGTGGAGATTGACCATGATAGGAGGAAGAAAACAGAGGATTTGAGAAGTGAAGGAAAGGAGTAGGCTGACCACGAACAGGGGATTGTTGGAGAAGGTGTTATTTGATAAGTACCTAATAAGTACCCCAGCTGATGAGTTTGTCTGAATGCTTGAACATTATCGTTATTTGGGTCCTTAGACGCGCGTCCTATATCTTTTGCTTAGTTCAGGAATGTAAAATTATAGTTAACCATTATGACTTTTATACATGATATTATAGCTAATTGGCTCATGATCCTACGCGGCGCTGTTCTACTTATGAATGTGTTGGCACGATAAAGGGCGGGGTTGAGTCAAAACAACTGCAGTTGTACAAAACACTTATCGAAGACTTGACTGATTCAACTAGCTGCTAGGCTATCGACGTGGCTATATACTCAGCAGTTGCAGCCTTGCCTGCTACTGCTGAAACGTGTGTTCCCCTGCTGAGACTTGTGTGCCCTTGCTGAGACGTGTATGTCCGTAGCAAGACCGAGGTAAGACTGGTGTTGTCAGCTCGATCCTCATATATGTCCCAACAGTAATGTTGGCTCTGTCGAATTAGAGTGCACGATACTACGATGTCGTCGGCTGTGCAAGGCTGCAGAAGCAATGACTTAAGCTGAGCCAAAGCAATAAGCCACTATAATGGCATTAAGGATGTACCACCTTAACTAGGAAAAGCAATATCTATACACCACAGATAAATGAAGATGGTAGACAATAGACACAATATATACATACATCAATTCACCTTACTTACATTCTTATGCACTTGCAGCTCCCGTTTTGCGCGCATGGTCTAGTTGTCATCTCACGCAGATTACGCACCTGCCTAATATACGCTCTTCTGAAAATAGTTAAATTTTGTAAATATCATGTATTGATTGGTCTGAGAGCTTAAGAGAAGGATAAGCTATTGCATCGCTGACGGAAACTAGTACAATTTGAGCAATATTACCACTAAGCAACAGAGACTTAGCGTGGGATTAGAGGGGCGAAGTGCTAGAGGAATCTGTGCTGAGTAATATCCGAGCGGTACGCAGGACTGCGCAGGCGAAGATTACATGATAATACTACTGCATCTGCTTTTGTCGCTATCGCACTTCGCATGTACCTCTCTCTGTAGAGGAGATTAACTTTGTAGCATACATGCAACTCGAGGGAGCTTTAATGCTAGATAGATAGTATTAGCACGGCCTTAGCACGTATTACGCTATTTTTTAGCAAGTAGAAGGCTAAGTTAGTGTTATTATAGCAGCCGTCGTGTTGCATGGCTATTGTAAGTCTATCGCAATCTAGATAACGTAGCAATAGATACTATATAATTTTATAATATATATTCTAAGATAGCTATAGAATTACTTGTAGCTAGTACTATAAGGTTTTTAACTATAAATATCTTGTTGAGAAAGGGTGACCCTGAAGCAAAGTCGAAGTACCTGTCGTTCCTATCGTGTCGCAGGGGTCTTTCGCTACGCAGGTAGGGAGGTTATTAGACTAGTACGAACGCCGCACTGATACAGAACAGCCTACTTTTGGACTAGTACGGGAGACGTAAGGGTACGCTGACTGGACTGGTACGTGCGTCGTACTGATACAAAATGGCGCGTTAGTGGACCGGTACGTGGGATGTAGCGGTACGCTGATCGGACTGGTCCTAGTGTACTCGCTGAGACGGAAGGTACTGGATTGATGCTAATTAAAAACATCAGCTAATAAGCGTGTCGCTGCTGCTATATTGGGACATCACTAGTCTAGTATAAGATCTCACAAGACGCTATATATAACCAACGTTTTGCAGAATCGCAGAAGACAATCCTTAGTTACAAGGGACCTTGCTGACCTGAATGAAGGGCTTAACTACCGAAATGAGAACAAGATAAGCCCTCAGACTAACTACTTGGAATGCTAACAGCCAAAAGCTCGCTAAAGGCCCGCAAAACCTAGTGTGGAAACATATTCATCACACACTTAATTTGTCTTTCCTAGCCTAGGAAGCCGCATATGCCCAGATCGAGGAGTCACGAGATCAAGTTACATAGCAAAGGCCACATAGGTCGATTTTGATTCCAACATCCCAAGTAGCGTATGCCATCCCAAGTGTAGAATTCCACGTGGTGCATTAGTCTCACTAGCCGTTGTGAAACTTCCTTTGTCAGTGTAAGCAACTCTCTGGAGCACCTAGTTAAGCAGCTTACACTTTCTAAGTGGGCATATGCGCAAAACTGAGTGATGGATCTCGAATAAACTTACCTATACACTCTCATGCGCTTGCAGTTTCCGGTTTCTGCAAACGGGCAACCGTTGATCACACGCTAAGCGCCTCTCGCTTAGTGGTAATCTGACCTAAACAGTCCTAGTTTCTGTTAGCGAAGCCATCGGTCGATTTTCTTTTAGACGTTCCGACCAATCAATGCGTGACATTTACTTAATTTAAGTTTTTCTAGACAAGTGTATACTAGACGGGTGTATGTCCCGCGTGATATAATGGCAGTTGGGCCGCGTGCGTAGAGCGGAAGTTGCAAGGGCATGAGAGTGTAAATAGAGTATGCGTGATTACTGCAGTCGTACGCCTAGTATGGTTCGTTTCTGCCAGACAGCCAGGGGCCATGAGATGCCGCGTCGAGGGACCGCTCAGCGCTACGCGGGACACCCTTATGCTATACAGCAGTTTTGACGTAACTAGTTGCAAAGTTAGTGTAATCAATTTCTGGTACGTCATCTTGCGGCCGCGATGCAAGTAGTCGTCCTATCTTTGTGTGGATAAGCATAATGCGGGGGTTCCAAAAGTTTGGTACGCGTTAGTTATAATCTTGATCACCATTGGGGATCGAACATAAACGTAGCAAGTTCAGAAATTTTTTCGAAAAAAAGCAATGTCACAATAGCGGGACTTCTTAGTTCTTATCTGCACGTATAAAGTAAGTGCATTTGTACCAGATTGTTCTTTAGATGTATAGCAGCTATTTATAGCATGCATCTTCTAGGAATTGCAGCTGTTCACTTTATCTCTTTCATAATCGTAAAAATGGCAAAGCGTTCCGTAGAGGTCATCCTCAAGTATCGTTTCTCGAACCGCAAATTGCTTGACAAAGCATTGCTCCCTGTAGGCGCGCCGGTTTCCAACAAACATATACAAGGCGAAGCGGAAGGCAATAAGCGTCTCGCTCTCTTAGGAGACTCCGTTCTACAAGAAGCTGTTCTGGGGCCATAGTACCACTCTAAGGAAAGTACTAGTAAGTGTGCACATACATGAAGGTTTGTTGTGAAACTGACCTTCCTAGAGGAGGGACATAACAGAATAAGGAATTTATGTAGGAATATAAGGTTAAACCAAATAGCTTAGTGGAGTGGAATATCAAATTGCATTGCTAAAATCCCATACCAACAAGGCTAGGTACCACAGAAGACTGCTGCGTCAACGGTTGAAGCACTAGTGGGAGCAGTTTATCTAGACTGTGGAAAGGACATATCGAAGGTCATGCAAGTCCTCGAGGCTATTGGGTTTTTCACAGAGTAACCAAAAAATTGCACTTACTCCAAAAGTCCGCTACACATATTCATAAAACCAGACTTCTAGGACCACTCTAACTTGGGATCATTCCGGTCTTTTCGCATCTCTGGAAACATGCTATTCCCGCACTGCGTATCAATGGAAAATCTGACTGACCCCTGTGCCGGGACCAACCTATAGATTGAGTATAGTGGTAGGTATCGAGTAAGACGTGGTTATCGGTCTGAACTTCGACTTTCTTTTCCGCTCAATGCACTCGATACCGCACCTTTTACAGTTTCAACAGGGAAAGGGGGCCTCGCACTTACGTTTTATGCGGTAGCAGTGGTCGCAGGCGTTACTTAATTATCCTCTTCTTGGTTGCTTTGTCAAGGACAATTTTGCGGTCCCTGATTCTTCTCCCTTTACTTCATTCGTAGTTGTCGACATGCGGGGCAGATAAGTGGCTGACTCAGTACTGGATAAGCTATTTGAGGTGTTCTGGAAGGGTCAATCGATATGTCGAGGCTCTCGACGCGCATATTAACAGCACACACTTGCCGATTATTATGGTTAAGATTAGTCTCTAATCTTAGCCAGAGCCTACATTGATTAGTAAGAGTTTTGAACGTATACCCATGTAAATACCTTTCTAAGAGCGACCCCAGACTATCATCCAGACTCAAAGGGAGGGACTTTATGCGTTGGTCTAACTGCCAGCAGTGATCCAGGGAGGTTACACACACGCCTGCCACAACATGACCGCATTTCTCTACCAAAGATAAGGGAAGAAATGCTGAGTAATCAAATTTATCTCTTAGGATGGGGCGAAAGTTGACGTGTATACAGGGTTGGCCTTTAGTAGTCTATGCTGCCGTGTTGACTATCGTGTCTCTTTTCGCCTTCGACACAGCACCGGCGTCAATGGCCTAAACCTGCAGTTCCCTGAGCAGGTTAGAGTCGTTAGATGAGAATTGCTTTGGCATAATGATCTTGTATCCGTTGTACTCCGAGTATTCAATAAACGCTACAACAGCGTTTGCTGCCTATTCTTGGATTAGCGGTGACAACAACAGGACTTGGTCACATACAATCGCGTTGGCGGCAGGTACCGCATCTTGAGCCATCTGAAAGTGAATGTCGCGCATAAAGGCAACCGGTGAGGGACTGAGAGGGCGGCAAGGCAAAACTCGAAGGACGTCTCAGCCCTGTCGGCTGCATAGATATATGTCGCATGCGTAGGCGCGGGGTACACCCCTGTTGCAGTTGCAGTGGCTTGTTGCATTAGCTGAGCTGAAGTTATTGCTTTTGCGGCCTTGCACAGGCCGCGACAATATATTGTGAACTCAAACCTCAGACCTTGCTCTCTCCTGGGGTCTCAACCTTGGTAACACCAAGCCCAGCATGGAATAGCTTGATCCAGACGCCCCATGGTGGCGGATAAGGAGAGACGAACACGGGTAACGTCCGTCCCTGCGGGTCGAACATCCCTCCCCAACGAACTACTAACATTGCTCAAGTACATTATATTCACTTCACACACTTTTTAGAGTCAAGATAATGTCTATATATCCTCTGCACCTACATTTATCTATTGCAGGCTTTAAAAAGCAAAATTACAGGCCATTGTATTGCGTTCTTTGGTATTTCGTCTTCACCATCGAAGCAGTAATACTTAGACATTCCTGCTCTACCGCAAACAACACTACCGATTAATTATTCGGAACTTCCCTAGGATGCTAAGCTAGGTAAAAAGAAATAACCTCTATTTTGTATCGCGTGCAGCCTTTGTTTAAAACTGCTCCGAGTTATTCCGGCCTACCATAACTCTCGTTAGCTTTTTGCGAGAGGACTTCGTGTGCTGACAAAGCAGGTTTTGAACGATTAGCGGCCTGTAATGCACACCTACGCTATACCGAAACGAAAACACGAAAAACACGACAACAGCGAGTATTGCAATTCTTGGAATCAACGCAGTATATCGCACGTAAAAGTTAGCCTGATACGCTCTACGACCCGTCAACACTTCAGAAGCAGCGCCCACTGCCACTGAAGCGTTATGGCGACGCCGTGGCCGCGAAGGGCGACATGGCCTACCCCGCTACGCGAGCATGCTACTTCCCTCGGCACCTTTCTTNACGACGTCCTGGAGGCTATCGAGCGCAACGGCAGCTAAACCGTGCTAGCAGACCTCGCCGGAGATGTAATCCGCGGCGCGTTAACGCTCGTCTTAAAGACGCAACATACACCTGACCTGGACACAGTCCGCGACGCCCTCGCAGTCGCATAAACTGAAGCCAAAACCAACGCAGAGCAGACCGCGCAAGCCCTCGACCAAATTAAGGGCGAACTTAAGAACACCGTAGATATCGTNCAACTAGTAGCTGCCAANATNCAACAGAACGCTAGTACAGTAGAAGAGGCGAGAGCGGCAGCCAAAGAGGCGACACAAGTGGGCAAGGCTACCCTGGAAATGGCAAGAGAGATTAAGAACAAAGCACCACAGCAGCAGACGAACGGGCCAACATCGTACGCTGCGGCNGCAGCAAGAGGCCTTCNACTAGCAGGTACATACAATACACAGAGTCGTAGAGCACCTATCGTGCAAACTTAACGTGAGGTCATCGTGAACATTAGAGATCCGCTCACTGTGCAGGCCCTGCGGGCAATGAACCCACGTAACCTTAAAGCCCACGTTGAGCGTGCAATTGAGCAGAGCGGCAATGAGAACATTGTAGGCGTGAAGATCGTTTCCTCTAACTAGCTCAAGAGCGGCGACCTTAGCATCAAGGCAGCTACTAGCACTGAGGTCGAAGCACTGCGGCAGTTCGCAGACGACTGGGCCACGCGCATCGGCCACGGCGCCAGCATACAGATCCCGACGTACGGCGTGCTCGCTCATGGCATACGCACTAGCACAATGAACATGGACAGGTTCGAAGACAACAGAAGCCAGATCTTGCAGGACAACAGACCGTTCATCCCGCAGGCTGAGATCCGCCACATAGGATGGCTAACTAGAGACGCTATAGCCAAGACTGCATCGACTATCACGATTGAGTTTACTCGACCAGAAGACGCTAACAAGATCATCGACGAGGGTCTTGTCTGGCAGGGCGAGGTGTTCNAGTGCGAGCGATACGAGCGACANTGCCGCGTGAAGCAGTGCTTCAAGTGCCAAAAATACGGCCACATAGGAACCCAGTGCAAGGCAGCAACAGCATGTGGCTTCTGTGCGCAGGAGCACGACACCCGAGACTNTCCAGCCAAGTCAGACCGGACCATAGCCAGGAAGTGCACGCTGTGCCGCGGCGAGCACGAAGCGTAGAGCCGACAATACCCTACTAGGAAGTACGAGATAGCCAAAGCGAAGATGGCCTACGACACGCGGCCGCAGTATTACTTCGTACCAGAGATGAGGGGAAGAAACGTACAGCCCAAAATGCCTACTACTATCCTTAGAAGCAGGTCTAGCCAAAATACAGCGCCGACACAGCCTACGCAGCCCACAAGGAGCCGGTCGTAGGCCCAACGAGGACAGAAGCGGACCAACACGGGAACTGTAATCGATACGATAGACCAGAAGAATGCGTTGCCGGCAGGAATAAGCAGTCAGCGACCACAGAGAACGATTATGCCGAGCCGCAGAGCATTGGAGGCGATCAGCGCCAACGTGCGGCTGACCCAAAGCAACACCCAGCACATAAAGATCGACTGCGAGACAGAAGCATGAATTAGCACAATATACTAAGCATACTACAGTACAACGTACGCAAGTCGAGAGATATAGTAATGGCGACGCTGCTGCGAGACCCCCGGATACACGAGTACGACATTCTGGCCATCTAGAAGCCATAGAGGAACCCGTACATGGCGACCACTCACCACCTAGCAAAGGACGTTTTCCACCTCTACTATCCGGCGACAACAGATAAAGAAGGCCCAGCGAGGGTCTGTTTCTTCGTTAACAAGAGAATTGGCCACAATAGATAGCGCTTTAAGGAACACTCGAGAGACGTCTGCTCTCTCGTCATTAAGCCTAGCAGGGACCAACAAGAGCAGCAGAGTGTGGCGATTCACAACATCTACAACGCAGTAAGAGGTAGAGGTCCCACAGGCTCTACGCTTGTAGACATCCGCGCAGTCCTCGAGAAGTACAGCAGCAATAAGCAGATCCTGCTAGGCGATTTCAATCTGCATCACCCTTTGTGGGGAGGCCAGAACGTTAGACACACTAATCTACAGGCAGAAGACTTAATAGCAATCATAGAAGACTTTGACCTTAGCAACACGCTAGCGGCCGGGACGATCACATACGAAGAAGCGACACGGCAGACCACTATCGATCTATGCCTCATTACTATCGGCCTCGTCGACAGGATGATTAGAAGTAAGGTAGACCGCGACCTCAACCACGACTCTGACCACCTACCGATAAGCACAGTGCTCGATATGGCGGTGCAATCTATGCAAGAGACAACAAGGAGGAACTGGAAGCGCATGAACGAGAAGACGTACCTAGAAAACCTAAAAGCGACTCTGCCGACACTACGCAGGCCAGCCACTAAGCTAGCACTTGACAACTACGTCCGCGACGTGACTACTGCTATCAAGACAGCAGCAGAGAAGGCGACTCCGCAGGTATGCATCTCAGCTCAAGCAAGAGAAGGATAGACAGCGGAATGCAAGACAGTACTAGCGGAGGCGAAGAGGCTTAAAAGGCAGCACAGCCAACACGGCACAGAAGAGACGTGGCAAGCGTATCGAGAAGCGAGAAACCACAAAGCTAGAGTGATTCGCAAAGCAATGACTCAGATACATAGAGACCGAGTAGAAGAGGCAGCGCAGTCGCCAGAGAAGCTGTGGAAGCTCGCAAGCTGGGCTAAGACAAGAGGCAGTGTGGCCCCTAGGGTCACGCCTGCCATACGACACCCAACGACAGAACACGAAGTCACAGAGCCAGCCGACAAAGCAACTCTGTTCCGAGATGTCTTCTTCCCCGCCCCACCAGCAGCAGACCTAACAGACATACAGGACGCCGAGCACAGCGGCCAGATCGAGTTCCCCGCAGTAACGGAAAAGGAAGTAAGAGACGCGATCCGTGCAGTAGCGCCTTTTAAGGCCCCTAGGCCAGATAGTATAGCAAATCGAGCACTACAGGTAGGAGAGAGGCTGATTACTAAGCACCTTATAAGAATAGTCAACTACAGCCTGCGCCTAGAATACTGCCCTTCTCACTTTCGTGAGTCGACCACGGTCGTCCTGCGCAAGCCAGGCAAAGACAACTACACCGTACCTAAAGCATACCGGCCGATCGCGCTACTTAACACAGTCGGCAAAGTCATAGATACTGTTATTGCCCAGCGACTTAGCTACCTAGTTGAAACACAGCACGTGCTGCCCGACACGCATATGGGCGGCAGGAGGATGCGCTCTACTAAACACGCACTGCACGCCATTACAAGCAGGATCTACCAGGCATAGAACAAAGACGATGGCTAGGTAGCTAGCCTTCTGCTACTTAATGTCTCGGGCGCCTTCGACAACGTTTCGCACCCACGACTGCTTCACAACCTGCGAAAGCGAAGAGTGGATAAGAAGACAGTTAAGTGGATTGCAAGCTTTCTCAGCAATAGACACACCAAGATCGCAGTAGATAGCTTCACATCACAAGAGTACGCAATCAACACGGGCATACCGCAGGGCTCGCCGCTCTCGCCCATTCTCTATCTCTTCTACAATGCCGATCTTATAGACGAGTGCAACAGAGAAGTCAACACAACGTCCACAAGGTACATAGACGACGTAGCTATCTTCACATAGGGTAACACAGCAGCAGAGACATGCAGCACGCTAAGTCGCGTTCTCAAGAAAGCACAGCGATAGGCCATCACCCACGCCTCGGTCTTCGCACCAGACAAGTTCCAGCTGACTCACTTCACACGCTCGCGTACACGCATCAACAGAAACAGGACATTGCAGACTAGCTAGGGCGAGGTGACGCCTAAGCCAACATGCAAGTATCTAGGCCTAACTATGGACTTAAAGCTACAGTGGAAAGAACATATAGAAGAGATCAGACGCAAGGCGACAAAGACGGTTAACACGCTCAGCTGCCTCGGAGGCTCGACCTGGGGTATCACGCTTACAGACATGCGGAGACTATACGAGGCCACAGCGCTGCCACAGATGATGTATGCCTGCTCTATCTGGTTAAATGCCAGCGTCAAGGGCAAAATATACACGAAGAAGACACTCAACGTCCTGCAAAGTATATAGGTAAGAGCAGCAAGAGCTATATGTGGAGCATATAAAGCTACGTCCAAAGCAGTACTTGACGTCGAAGCACACCTCCTGCTAATTGAGTAGCAGGTATGGAAGCATAATGCTGACGTTATTATCCGGCTTCTCTCGAGCAAGCACATGGTATACATTTTAAACCTTAAGGTGAGCAGAACACAGCCCGCCAGCGTAAGTATACGCCGCACTAGACACGTCGACTTCTGGCAGAAGATATACGACGATATGAGGAGTTAGCGTAGATAGGATCTCGAAATATAGGAGCCAATCCCACTCTTTATTACCCCGCCCTGGCGACACGGCCTAAAGACCTACATAGACAAGAGCGCCGACAAAGCACGTAGTCGACACGACAGAGAACATGAGAAGGACTAGAGCCTTGGCATCTACACCGATGGTAGTGGTATAGAAGGCGAGATTGGTGCTGCAGTAGTATGCCTACTTACACATCAGACCCGCACAGTGTACATGAGGCTAGATACAACCTCGACAGTCTACGCCGCTGAGCTATAGGGTATCAGCCTCGCACTATAAATAGTATAAGAGTATGCAGAGCGAGGAGGTGAGAGGCGGAAGGTAGCTATCTATATAGACAACTAGGCAGCTATCTGGTCCGTGGCTAAGGCTGAGGGCTGATTAAGAGCCTATATTCTCGCAGACATTGCAGAACAGGTTAAGACGCTTTAGAATATGGACCGGCCAGTGACAATAAGGTAGACCCTAGCCCACACCGGCATCCTAGGAAACGAAGCGGCGGACAGGGCCGCTAAGGAGGCTATAGGATGGAGAGAGGACGGGCGCAGACACCCGCCAGCAGAAGCGCCGCCCAAGCTCTATCTAATTAAGTCGACCGTCAGGCGCTGGTGCAGGACTCAAACAGAGCGAGCGTGGGCAGCTAAGTGGCGAACAGAGGCGAAAGGTCGAGCAACCTATAGACACACACCGTAGCCTACTAAGAAAGTACTTCAGACACATGAGGGCCTTACTAAACGACAGAGTGCGCTACTAGTGCAGCTGCGTACTAAAAAGATAGGCCTGCGCGACTTCCTCTTCACCCAAAGAGTGCTAGGGGTTACTAGCTCTCGCTGCCAGTACGGGGAGAGACGACAGACTGTTGCCCACATCCTGCTCCACTGCAGGAAGCTTAAGGACCTCCGGAACTAGGTATTCGGCAACCTCCGTGGACGAAACAACCTCCGGGCTATCCTAAATAAGCCATAGCTAGCCACCAAAGCCATCCAGTTTATAGAACAAGCGCAGATCCTTGGGCACGTTGGGATCGAAGACGCGTAGACGACAGCCGAGCGCTGGGGAGACTGTAGGTATCGCGGCCGCAAAACACGAGGCAGCACGCCTCTACGAGCCTATAAGCATAGCATACTGTTAGTAGAACCATTATCTAGATGAGGTAGCAGCCAGATTGTAGATAGTGGCGGAGGGGAAACGGCAGGCCTCTAGGAACAGCTGGCTCCCATAGGGAGTGACGCGGGGCGGCGCGGATTAACGTCTGCGCGGCGCGGATTAACGTCTGCGCGGCGTCGGCTGTTGGCTACGCCAGCTATGCCGGGCATAGCTGCGGAGAAAACGCGGCTGAAACCGAGTAGGACTAAATCAATCAATCAATCAAGCTATACCGAAACGGCTTGAGCTGTGGCGCGAAGCTTAAGAGGCTTCGTTCAGCCACTACTTAAGCACACCGTCGCTTACTGCCTATTCTCAGTCGATTGAGTATTAACTTCTCACAGTTCCTATTATATGTGTAATGAATAATATATAGCCTGGGAATTTCCAATAAGTACAAAAGCACCAAGATTTAGCGATGTCCTCTATCTGTTTACCGTTGCTTGCCTAAGTCACCTGACAAAGCCAGACCCTTCCTAATCCTACTCCTATGCCTACTTGGGTCTCACTCACAACCGAGTTTGATGGTCGATATTCGGAGGGTATCCATAATATGTTGCTGCCAGCGCGCATAACCCAGCTGCGATCTAAACTTATACCAACACCCTGGTACTGCAGTTTCGATGCTGTAACGTCAGTGCAGTCTGTAACCTGGGGACTAGGGATAGTAATAGTGCCTATATCTGTATGGAGTAAAGTACTAGTAGAATCGAAAGACAAGTGCTAAAGAGATGTGCCAATGTCAAGGGTATACAGGTACGTCTCGCTGTTCGCGTCCCAGATCTTGATAGTCTTGTCAAAAGACGCTGACGCTAGCCGGGCCGAATCGTGCGACAAGGTCACTGACCAAACATCACTACTATGGCCCTCAAGCGTCTGCAGACACGTCCCGCTGCTCGCGTCCCATATCTTGACAGTGTTGTTGTGTGACGCTGACGCTAGCCGGGTCGAGTCGTGCGAGAAAGCCACTGACCAAACACAACCGTTATAGCACTTGAGCGTGTGCACACACGCCCCGCTGCTCGCATCCCAGATCTTGACAGTATTATCTCTTGATGCTGACGCTAGCCGGGTCAAGTCGTGGGAGAAGGTCACTGACATAACATCAATGCTAGAGCCCTCGAGAGTTCGCAGACATGCGCCGTGCGGCTTGCTATCGGAAGATATGAACGGCCTCGTTCTTACTAGATGGAAATGGAGACCTACGGATCGCAAGGTGCTACTAATGGAGTATGCTGCACAAGAGAAAAGAGGTAAGCCAATAGATCCTAGACAAGTATCGGACTTAGTGGAAGCCTTAGAATAACCCTTGGTTAGAGAGGATTGCGGATACCTAGGGGCTACCGTTTAACAATGCGTCGGAGGCGCCAGAGTGTCCCTTTATGTCACCACAGTATTCTGCATGCCAAACTCTCAAGGCACGGAACATTATGCGATTGATTGGGCACTAGAGATGTGCATGCCAGCCGGAAGAGCCAGAAACAACTGTTCCCTAGCGAAATGCTTTAAATCAGCATATCTATAGCCTCAACAGATGCCGAGCCTTGCTCTGCATTATTCAATTTTATTTGGCGAATTTGAACAGTGTGCGCCGAAAATTCGACATATAACTATCTTGTATTAAAATATCTAGTTATTAGCAAAATTTATTAGAATTACGCAGATATTAGCCCGCCGACCCGCTCTTTAAACTCCCGTTTCTACGCCGGCATCACCGACTTCGGCCTTTTCAGCGTCATAGTGAAGACTTTAATAATAATACCTGCTCTTGTATGCACTCTGCAGTCGTTTAAGGCGTTATCTAGGACTTTAGCGGAAGTCCTAAAGCGCGATGAAGCTCGACGTTTAGCCCGATCTTCTTCGCTTCCTCCGCAACGCGCATTCAACGGGCGAGAGGTTCTAGTATTAATAAATTAGGCTTAGTCGCAGCATTAATACTAATAATCAAACATCTTACCTTAATAGGCTCTGACGATTCGGCTAGATACCCTTCCTTAATTGACGGCTGTAATAGCCTGCTATGCATTGCACTATAGGGAGAACTGAGATTATTTAATGCCTAAACGATAGCCCTTTTCGGCCCATGCGCATTAGAATGCAAGTAATTTTGTGGGTGCTTGCTTTCCTTAGTCAGTAGGAATACAGACTGATTCTTGAGGCGACCAGAGAAGGAGGGCATATCCCTTGCCAAAATGGAGTTGACCTAAGTAGTTTTCACTCTATAAGATGGTAGAGGTTCTGAATGCGGGTAGCCATCCATAGTGGCTATCGCCCTCTGGAGTTTGCGACGGTGACCGAGTTTGAAGCCAAGGCGGTCAAAGTCCTCCTCTTTTACTGTTATTAGCTACCTCCACGATACAGACCCTTCCTCTTCAGGCTGTCTTAGTTTTCCCTGAGGGCTCCGTAACTACTAGACCTAGAAGTTGCGGCTTATATAGCCTGTTTTACTTGCGTCTTCGTTTTATAGTTGATCTCCCTCTAAGAAATCTAGTTCTTTGATAATCCAACTGACGCTGCGGTCTAGGTTTCTCCGGAGTTGGGACTGTTATCATCCTATTTATAAAAATATAATGCCCGCCTTAGTCGTTTACTAATTAACTTTATTAGCACGGAAGGCGTAAGAGGTGTGTCGTCCTTAAAATCTTTGAGAGCGTCCTTAATTCTCTTCCTGCTTGTCTCAAGATCGACGCTAACACCGTTTAATAGCGTGGTTAAGGTCTAGTTCCTCTGTAACGCCCTGTGCAAAGTAAGACAACGTAGATAATAATGATTAGATTAATAAACTCTTTTAAGCGATTACTGCGCTTTTCGTCGTAAGAACATTTCAAATCCTGCATCCCGCCGTTGATGCAGCGCGGTCTGGTCCTAGAGCATTTCGTTTCTGCATATATTAGCTCACACAGAATGTCCACACGAAGCCACTAGCAGGTTAGGACGTAAGGATTATTAGTTTAAAGATTATACACACTGCGCTTCCGGCATCTATTGCACTACACGTCTAATTAGCGTCATAATGCTGACTCGTAGAAGTACGGTACTTACTGCCTTATCTACTGTCTCGGAACGAATACGGGGAGGCTTCGGGAGAACAGTCTGCTGATTAGGCCGCCTAAGCCGAGGGGTGGCTACTTTGGCGCCGGGTCTACTCCTGCTCTCCATTGATAGCAAGCACCTTTAGAGGTGGCTCGAGTCGGTTGAGCGAAGCTCGCGTAATGATTCAATAGAAGCAGATACTAGGGTGCAAGTAGGAGCTGGGTACGTCAGAAATGTGACTGTGACGATAAATATTGCGCACTGCCTATGATTGTTGGCAGCAGGCCGGAGGGTGCAGTGCTCACAGCTTTTTATGACGAATTATTGCAGAGAGATGACGTAACGGATTGGTGGCGAAAGTGGCAAACCTTGATCTAGCTGATTAAGCATTCAACCAATTAATCTCGCTGCGTCTGCCGTGCCACGAACCTCTACTATCAGCGCTAGTTTAAGAATCCTATATGTGTACCACTCCGCTTCGCAGCATCGGTAAGTGCCATGGTACTCTATTGTTACCAACGTTATTTCTCTTTCAAATATTAACTTTTTCCTTGCTCCTATAGGGGCCTTTTGCTCTACCTTTATGATCCCATGAATATGCGTTGCTTCTGGTGAAGCATGGCCCTTTAGTCAACTGCTCCAGGTCGTTGACATTGTAATTACGCGTGGATGAACGTTATGTAGGAACGCAAGATTAAACCAGATAGCACAGAGGAGTGGAATATCAAATTACATTACCAAAAATCCATCCCAACAAGGTCAGGTACCGCAGGAGACTGCTGCGTCAACGGTTGAAGCACTGGTGGGAGCGGTTTATCTTGATTGTGGAAAAGACATATCAAAGGTCATGCGAGTCCTCGAGGCTATTGGGTTCTTCATAGTGCGATGAAGATGAATTGAGTCTATCAAGTGGCAAAGTTATGTAATTAGTGAGGAGAAGCAAGGAAATGGAACGACCCTGAGTCCGAAACGCGAGTCCATCAACAGTATCCCACCTAGTTGTTCAGTTCTTCAGGCTTATTATCATCAGGATGATTGCCCGCATCTCCGTCCTTCTCCCAGCACTGTACCCACATCTCCAACCTTCTTGGAGGGCCTGGGTGTAAAGGATTGGCCGCATAAAAATCCCGGAGTCTGTGCAGGCTATTCTTGAAGTTAGACGCATCGTACCACTCTAGATCCTCCTCATATCCTAGCCATTTGACACGGTACTGTAGCTTTCTGCGATGGACACGGGCATTGAGAATCTTCTCTACCTCATATTCGTCGTCGTCGTCGTTCGCAGTGTCCTGAATGCGCTTCCGCTTATGCTTGTGCGAGCGATATTCGCTGCTGTCATCGCTGTAGCAGATTTTGGCATCGTATCCGCTGTACGGTAGTCCTGAAAGCGGTTTCAGGGCCAAAGGACGGTTAGAGAGCTGCCTGCTACCGGAGGGGGGTAGCTTTCGCCGCTTCGCTGGGCGCACATTGTGCTTAAGGCGCTGCTTCGATGTCGTGTTTAACGATCAAATGTGCCGCTTGGTTGGCGGGAAGCGTTTCCGCTTGCGGGTCAGCCACGCAGTCTGATTATCGCAATTATTGTGATCGCTATCGGTGTCGCTGCTGCTGCTACTGCTCGTGTTTTCAATCGTAGAAGGGCTGCCTTGCGTTAACTATTCGGTATTCATCTTCGACGAGCTCATTAGCGGCGTTGATGGAAATTTGCGACGCGGGAACCCACTCATTTAAGTCTTTTCTTTTCTAACCGCATCGGAGTCGATAACATTCTCTATGTCTATAGAACACTCCCCACCGCGAAGATCCGGGGCTATGATGCTTAAAACTCCAAGCCGATCGCCTATCTGCGTACCTGCATTATTGTCGTGCGAGTCGCTCTCGTCTGTATCTGAACTGGGCTGACTGTCCTCGATAACGACCGTGTTTTCTACGCAATGTCAAAAATGGTGTGCAAGAGCTACTATCACGATCGCACCTGGGCGCTTACCTTGACTGATGTTTTCAGAAGGAGCTGGCTAATTTAAGCTCTCGTCCTCTGTGCCTTCTCGAAAGTTTCGCTTAAACTCTTCGCCTTCACTTTCGTTCTAGGGCGCAAAATCGTCGTAACTGCTTACATCATCATCTCCCCCACCTCTGCTACCGCTAATCTCGCTGTTGCCTTCTCTAACTATGTTTGTGTTAGTTATTATAGAATGCTGGAATAAGCATAGTATGGCTTCGCCAGCTGTAGGGATGCCTACCTAAGTATGTTAAGTCAATGACTTCGACTCCGTCCGACATAGGTGCAAGATTCTCTTTATTCTCTAATTTAGTGTTCGATTTTGGACTGTCTTTACTTAATAGGGCTTTTGAGGGGTTCCGACGAGAGGTTTGCTTAGGCTTTAGAGGCCCACTATACTGTATGATTTGAAGAGAATCTTGTATATAAGGTATGGAAAAAGTACCAGAGAACAATGCTATCGCTGCTGTTGTGGCTCGAAGGCGTGCTGGCGCTGCGAGGAGAGAGGAGACGCAGAGGTTTAAATAGGCAAACATACCACGCTTGAGGCCTCTCTTATAATGCGAATCCTTTCGGAGAGCCCTCTAGAATAATATTTAGCGCCCATCAGGCAGCAGCCCGTACGAGACCGTGCTCGAAACTGTGCACCCTTACCAGCAGCATATTAGGCTAGAGTCGAACCAGCTTCGCGCCGTTTACCCAAATGTATCATGCGGCTGCGAAGTGTTGGCGGCGATGCAGCCTTCGCATGAAACCCCTTTCTTCTTAGATGGAAACGTGACCAAATCTCCCACCAATACTGGTACTAGAAATAAGGAAGTACAATGCATGTTCCTAGGCTTCAGGTTATACTACAGGTAGCGCCGGCCCTTTTCCGTCAGAGCCCGTCTACTAATTAGGGAGATTCTAACCCGGATTTTTTTCAACTCGTCGGCCACTCTGAAACCCAGATACGGGCTCAAATCCATGTTCAGACTCTAGACGTCAGGCTTTGGGCGGCGTAAGCCACACAGTGCAGGGAGGTTGGCGCCCAAGCTATGCTGAACGCTCACTCTAGCCTTCATTACCCCTGATATGTAACGCCAGAATAGGACACTGCCATAATGCAGGCAGTGGCGTGGACCCAGGCTCCACCAATCCGTGTTTAGACGCAGTATCTCGGGAAGTACATGCCTAACCGCTACCTGCATAGCTGAGTAGCGGGTAGGACTCTAGCTGCGGCTTTTCTGGCGTGACTTTTTAGTGAAACTGGGCTTGCAGTGACACTTAGACAGTTCAAAACTAATCATTTCTCTAAGGCTACATACCATCGTAACCTCGCTAGGTATCCAGCTAGAGTTTTACCGGCTTAGTGCTTCGTGTTAAGACGTAATCGGGGCGTCCGAGGCCCCTTTGTTGCTAATCTGTGTAATTAATGATGTAGTAGATCGAGAATGAGCAGACTAGAAGGGACATTAACTTTCGAGAGGGCGAAAGTTAAGGAACAGTTGCAAACCGTTCATAAAAGCCCTAATATAAAGATCTCTCACTATCAGACAGGCGAGAGAGTCAGAGTGGTCAAATCTCATATAGAAACAGAACTACTAGCAAGGTGGTTAAGAAAAACGTGTTAAGAGGGTCTAGTAAAGAACACAGCGCAGTGGCTTAATCGTGGATCCTAAAGGAGGGGGTAAGGTAGATAACACAGCTAGGCAGTGCAGCGATTACATAATTTCTAAGAGAACGAAAATGCCTCACAGATGCAGTCCGAGCGACCAATAGGAGGGAGTAAAGTAAAGGGAGGAAAGAGACGATAGTAGGAGATAAGTAGGACGGCGAGGGAAGCGTGGTTATATCTAATGGGGTCAGCGCACGGGCCAAATAAAAGCAGCGAGCGGCCAAGCAAGCCTCTATTTCCCGCTTTAGAAGCCTCTATTTCCTAATGCAGTTCCACTCTCACACATATAACTTATTAAATAAATCTAATAGTAAAGTATTCTCTATATTCTAAGGCTAGTCGTAATAAGTATATATATATATGTATATATATATAGAAATAGAGAGAGAGAGAGAAAAGAGTTTTATTATTATTATAAATAGAGAGTAGCGTAGCTTATTAATATACTATATAAGTAAATAAATAGATTAATATTATATATATAGATTAATAGTATCTCTATACTATTTTAGACCTAGACTATAGCCTAATAATATAATCTAATAAAAGTAAATAATTAATAGTAAAAGCTCTTAATAGCTTAAAATAAGCTATGAGTAGAGAGAGAGAGTAGTATAATAGCTTAGCACCTATTTCTATATATATCTAAATAGGATCTAAACTAGAGTATAATTTAGCCTAGTAGAAAAAACGACTATATAAACCTAACCGCTATAATAGCTTATTAAGTAGATTTTTAATATTCTTTTATATAAGGCCTATAAGTATCTATTTAAATTAAGGCTCGTTTAATGTCCTACGCACTCCTATATGCCTCTGAGTGAC